>NW_021621185.1:4128348-4165057 GCF_004785775.1 Grammomys surdaster | reverse complement strand
CTTTCTTTCTTTCTTTCTTTCTTTCTTTCTTTCTTTCTTTCTTTCTTTCTTTCTTTCTTTCTTTCTTTCTTTCTTTCTTTGTTTCTTTGTTTCTTTGTTTCTTTGTTTTTTTTCTTTCTTTCTTTCTTTCTTTCTTTCTTTCTTTCTTTCTTTCTTTCTTTCTTTCTTCCTTCCTTCCTTCCTTCCTTCCTTCCTTTATTTATTTTTCCTTTTTATTGGATATTTCATTTATTTACTTTTCAGAAGTTATCCCCTTTCCCCATTTCCACCCCCCAGAAGCTCCCTATTCCATCCCCCCTCCTCCTGCTTCTATGAGGGTGTGCCCTCACCCACTTACCAACTTTTGCCTCCTTGCCTTCTCATTTCCCCATTTGGGGGCATCCAGCCTTCACAGGACCAAAGGCTTCCTCTCCCACCGATGCCCAACAATGTCATCCTCCCCTACATATATGGCTGGAGCCATGGGTCTCTCCATGTGTGTTCCCAGCCTGGCTGTTTAGACTCTGGGAGCTCTGTGTAGTTGGTATTGTCACGCTCTTCACTCCTCTCTCTAACTCCTCCATTGGGGACCCCGTGATCAGATCAGTGGTTGGCTGCGAGAGCATATGCCTCTGTATATGTCAGGCTCTGGCAAAGCCTCTCAGGAGACAGGTATATCAGGCACCTGTCACCATGCACTTCTTGGCATCTGCAATAGTGTCTGGATTTGGTGTCTGTATATGGGATGGATCCCCAGGTGGAGCAGTCTCTGTACCACACTTTGTCTACTTATTTCTTCCTGTGAGTATTTTGTTCCCCCTTCCACACTTTCGTCTTCCTTCTTTTTGAGCTTCATGTCTGTGAATTGTATCTTTGGTATTCTGAGATTTTGGGCTAATATCCACTTCTCAGTGAGTGCATACCCTGTGTGTTATTTTGTGATTGGGTTACCTCACTCAGGATAATGAAGCAGCTTTTCGTTTTGTTGATTCTTTGTATTGCTCTCTTTGTTCTATTTGGTTGATTTCAGCCCTGAGTTTGACTATTTCCTGCTGTCTACTCCTCTTCTGTGAGTTTGCTTCTTATTGTTCTAGAGCTCTCAGGTGTGTTGTTAAGTTCATAGTGTAAGATATCCCCAGTTT
Organism: Grammomys surdaster; assembly: GCF_004785775.1. NCBI lineage: Eukaryota > Metazoa > Chordata > Mammalia > Rodentia > Muridae > Grammomys > Grammomys surdaster. Next base: position 4,163,936 of record NW_021621185.1, on the reverse strand, counting down.
CTTTAAAAGGGTGCTTAGTGCTATGAATTTTCTTCTTAGCACTGTTTTCATTGTGACCCATAAGTTTGGGTAGGATGTGTCAACATTTCCATTAATTCCCAGAAACCTTTAATTTCTTTATTTCTTCCCTGACCAAGTTATCGTTGAGTAGGGAGTTGTTCAGCTTCCATGTGCATGTGGGCTTTCTATTGTTTTTGTTGTTATTGAAGACCAGCCTTAGGCCATGGTAATCTGATAGGATGCATGGGATTATTTCAGTCTTCTTGTATTGGTTGAGGGTTGTTTTGTGACCCATTATATGGTCAATTTTGGAGAAGGTACCGTAAGATGCTGAGAAGAAGGTGTATTCTTTTGTTTTAGGGTGAAATTTTCTGTAGATATATGCTAAATCCATTTGGTTCATAACCTCTATTAGTTTCACAGTGTCTCTGTTTAGTTTCTATTTCAATGACCTGCCCATTAGTGAGAATGAAGTGTTGAAGTCTCCCACTATTATTGTGTGGGGTTCAATGTGTGTTTTGAGCTTTAGTAAACTTTCTTTTATGAATGTGGGTGCTCTTGCATTTGGGGTATAGATGCCCTGAATTGAGAGTTTCCCTAGGTCAATTTTCCCTTTGATGAATATGAAGTCTCCTTCCTCATCACACTTGATAACTTTTGGTTGAAAATCTATTTTGTTGGATATTAGGATGGCAACTCCAGATTGTTTCTTGGGACCATGTGTTTGGAAGACTTTTTTCCATCCTTTTACTCTGAGATAGTGTCTGTCTTTATACTTGAGGTGTGCTTCTTGTATGTAGCAATGTACTGGATCTTGTTTGCACATCCAGTCTGTTAGCTTATGTTTTTTTTTTTATAGTTGGGTTGATTCTATTAATAGTGAGCGATACTAAAGACAGATGACTTTTGGTTCCTGTTATACTTGTTTTTGTAGGTGGCATTATGTGCTTGTGGTTCTTTCCTTTGGCTTTGTTGTGAGATGCTTAATATCTTTTCTTTGGTATAGGTGTAGTGAGCCGTTCTGCTGCTCTGGTCCACGGGTCAGGGAGCAAGAGAGAGAGTGGGGACAGGGACGAAAAGAATGGAGACAAGACGAAGTCTGGTCAAAGACGAAGTCTGCCTGCTGGAGACGGAGTCTGAGTCTGTCTGCTCTCTGCCTAGTCGAAGTCTGTCTGGAGACGAAGTTTGTCGGTTCTGACTAGTCTGTCTGCTCTCTGCCTCTTACTCTCCGTCAAGTCTGTCTAGCTCTCTGTCGAGTCTGACTAGCTCTGACTCTGTGTCTGCCCTGGCCTCTCCTTTTATATCTCTCCAGAGTCAATCAAGTGTTGGAATTAAAGGCATGTGCTACCACTGCCTGACCTTGACTGAAAGGATCAAGATAATTATCAGAGTGTGTTCAGCTGTTGTAAACAAGTCTCTTGTCAGGGTATATGGCTCAAGATGGCTGCAAAGATAATAGCCGCTTTCGGCTCAGAGTAGGCTCCCAACATATAGGTACCTTCCTTGTGTTGGAGTTTTCTTTCTAGTATCCTCTGTAGGGCTGGATTAGTAGACAGATACTCTTTGAATCTGGTTTTGTCCTGGAATAATTTGTTTTCTCCATCTGTGTTGATTAAGAGTTTTGCTGGGTATGGTAACCTGGGCTCACATTTGTGCTCTGTTAGAGTCTATATGACCTCTGACTAGGCTCTTCTGTTTTCATATTCTCTGTTGAGAAGTCTGGTCTAATTCTGGTAGGTCAGCCTGATTTTTGCTGGTCTGAGTGACTCTGCCTCCTGCCTTTTGCTGGAGTCTGCCTCTTTTGTCCCTGGGTTTCTTCAGGTCTCCTGATAGGCCTGTGGCCCTGGTTGTAGCAGACTTCTTATGGGGTTTTCCAACTGGGGTTGGTCTTCAGAGCCGCAGAGAAGTTGCTGATCTGTTATCCTGGCTGCAGTAGATCTCCTGGGAAGCCTTCAGACGGTTAGGTCTTCAGAGAAGCAGTCAAGCTGCTCTGTGTGAAGCTGTTCCGGGGGTGGGGGGATGGTGTTATGAACTGTGGTTTCTATTTCCCTGCGTGAAGCAGACCTCAGGGAGGCTTTCAGTCTGTTGGGTCAGTTGCCCTATATTCCACAGAGCCCCAGGGGAATTTTCAGATTGTGGTGTCAGTTGTCCAGTTGCCCTGTGTACAGAGGAACTCCTGGGGTGCTTTCAAGCTGTGGTGTCTTCAGGGGAGCAGACAAGCTGGTAATCAGTTGCTCTGTTTCTCTGAGTGCTGGAGATCTCCTGGGATGCCTCAGGATGTGGTATCTTCAGGGTAGCAGACTGGCTAGCAGTTTGTCCCAGCAGGAAGGACAGGGTGGAAAGGGAGTGGTATTCAGTGGGCAGGAGTTTTGGGGGGTATGGGTCCCCAAGTCCACTGGGCTCCCAGTGGCAGCTGTGGGACTTCAGAAGGGTTCTTATCAAGTGCCCTGAGTGCAGAGGATGTTCTGGGGTGCCTCAGGATATGATGTCTTCCAGGGAGCAGACTAGCTAGCAGTCTGTCCCAGAAGAAAGCTCCCCACATGTGGCTCTATGCAAAAGAGAAACCCACATAGTAGGTCTGTACTAAATACTAAAACAAAATGTCTTATATTATGTTAAAATATACTTACTGTCATAGACATGCATACACAACCTTCATATTTAATATGCCTTAACTAGATCAATGGCTGAGCACTTCCAAAACTCCCTGCGGCTAGCACACACTCCCCTCTGATATTTCTAAGTTAACACTTTCTAAATCTGTATTTTACCTTTGCTGCCATGCTTCCTTCTGGGCAGCCATCCCATGGGCCTACTTTGCCTTGACGCCTACATTTTGGCGTCATCTCACCCTCCTGCTCCTTCACAGAATGGTCCTTCCTACACTCCTCTCATGATGGACTCCCTTCCTTTCCCTCTCCTGCCCAGAAATCCTAAAAGTCCTGCGTCTATCCCCCTGCCCAGTCATTGGCCACTGAATCTTTATTGACAAATCAAAATACCCTGTTAGCAGAGACCTGCAGCAGATGTGCAAATTCCTATGTAAGCACAAATCAAATTCCCAACATAGCCTTGCTGGAGAAACTAGGTCACTGGGTGGCCTTTGAAATTTTAAGAATTCAAGCCAGGCCCAGTGTCTCTCTCTCTCTTCCCGATGCCAGCTGAAACAGAATGTCTAATTTTCAGCTCCTTCTTTGGAAGCATATCTGCCTGCATTGTGTCATATTTCCTGCCATGATAATAATAGAAGAAACCTCCTCAGCTGTAAGCCAGTCCCAGTGAAATGTTTTCTTTTATTTAAGAGTTGCCATGGGCATGTGTCTCCACACAGTTGTAAAGCCCTAAAACACTCACCTTTATAAAGAGAGATGATACTAATCCTTGTGAAAGCTATCCAGATATAATTAGTTAGTGCAAATGAGTATATCAGCTTCTTAAAAATATTTACTAGGTTAAGGACTGAACACTAAAGGACTACACAGTGTAATAGATGAAAAATAAATGAAGCAGGTCAACATTGTATCAATAGATACTCCTGGAGAGAACTTTAGTGCTGTTACTCTCAATGATATTTGATTAAATAATAAATTCAAAGATGTATTTATTTTCTGCAAGTTTAAGTATAGATACAGTGATGATTTGAATGTGCTTTGGCTAGGGAGTGGTACTATTAGAGGTGTGGCTTTGTTGGAGTAGGTGTGTCACTGAGGGTGTGAGCTATAAGACCCTCATCCTAGCTGCCTGGAAGTGAGTATTCTGCTAGTAGCTTTCAGATGAAGATTTAGAGCTATCAGCTCCTTAGCCCATGTCTGCCTGGATGTTTCTATGTTCCCACCTTGATGATAATGGTCTGAATCTCTGAACCTGTAAGCCAGCCCTAAAGAAATATTGTCCTTATAAGAGTTGTCTTGGTCATGGTATCTGTTCACTGAAGTAAAACCCAAAGACAGCTCCTTTAATCCTTCCACTAATTCTTCCATAGGGGTCCCAGACTTTGGTCCAATGATTAAGTGTAAGTATCTGCATCTGTCACAGCCAGTTCCTGGAAAGGCCTCTTAAAGGACAGCCATGCTAAGCTCCTGTCTATAAGTACCTCATAGCATCAGTAATAGTGTCAGGCGTTGGTGCCCGATATCCCATGATATGCATCTCAAGTTGGGCTGGTCACTGGACAACTTTTCCTTAAGTCTCTTCTCCATTTTTGTCCCTGCAGCTCTTTTAGATAGCAAGAATTCTGGGTAAGAAATTTTGACTGTGGGTAGGTAACCCTGTACCTCTCCTTGGGGCCTTGTCGATCTACTGGAGATAGGGAGAGGGAACTTGAAGAGATTTCTTTTTTCTTTCAGCTTGTTTATATGGTGAATTATGTTGCTGGATTTTCATATATTGAACCATCTCTACATCTCTGTGATGGTGCCTATTTGATCATAGTAGTTGATATTTTTGACGTGTTCCTGGATTTAACTTATGAGTATTTTATTGAGTGTTTTTTGAATCAATTTTCATAAGAGAAATCAGTCTGAAATTCTCTTTCTTTGCTGAGTCTTTGTGTGGTTTAGGTATCAGGGTGAGTGTGGCTTCATAGATTGAGTTTGGCAGTTTCGCTTCTGTATCTATTTTGTGGGATGGTTTGAGGAGTATGGTTATTGGCTCTTCTTTGAAAGCTTTGTAGAATTCTGCACTAAAACCATATGGCCCTGGGCTTTTGTGGGGAGATTTTGATCACTGCTTCTATTTCCTTAGGGGCTATAGGTCTGTTTAAATAGTTTACCAGATATTTATGGATATTTATTTAACTATGATAAGTGATAACTGCCTAGAAAGTCATCAATTTTGTTAAGATTTCTCCGATTTTGTGGAGTACAGAATTTGAGGTCAGATTTAATGATTCTTTGGATTCCCTGATTGTCATTATGTCTTCTTTTTCATTTCTGATTTTATTTGGATACTATCGCTTTGTATTTTAGTTAGTTTACTAAAGATTTGTCAATCTTACTGATTTCCTACAAGAAACAGCTCTTGGTTTATTGATTCTTTGTATTATTTTCTTTGTTTCTAAAATTGATTTCAGCCCTGATTTTAATTATTTCCTCCCTTCTACTCCTCTTCATTGTGCTTGCTTATTTTTTCTAAAGCCCTCAGGAGTACTTTTAAATTGTCATTAACTTTCTGCCCTTACACAGAGATCAACGAATAGAGAGTTGTTCACTTTCTGTGAGTGTGTGGGCTTTCTGGTGTTTCTGTTGTTTTAAATGTGCAGCTTTAACAAATAATAGTCTTATAAGATATAAGGCATCATTTCCATTTTCTTATATCTACAAGGCTCACTTTTTGACCAATTATATGGTCAATTTTGAAGAAAGATCTATAAGGTGCTGGAAAGAGGGTGTTATTCTTTTGTGTTTGGGTGAAATAGACTGTAGACATCTGTTAAGTTCATTTGATTTCTAATGTCTGTTACTTTCATTATGTCTCCATTTAGTTTTTGTTGGGATGACCTGTCAATTGGTAAGAGTAAGGGATAGAACACTTGCACTACTACTATTTTATGTACAATGTGTGATTAAAGCTTTAGCAGTGATTCTTTACAAATATGTGTACTCTTGCATTTGATGGATAAATGTTTAGAACTGAGATATCATCTTGAGAATTAAGCAATGTGCTTGATCATAAAAGAGACCAGAACTATACATACAATAGTGATACATTATAGTATTCCAATATTAAATACTCAAACCAACTGTTAGAATTGATCACTAATAATGATCACACAGAAAATAAGGGAAAGGCACTCCTTTTTTTTCTGGTATTTTTTGAACTGTTAAAGATTTTTAATGAAACCAATCTGCATGCCAAGATATTTTACATGCTAATATGTAGGCACACCATTCTGACTCCAATTTTTGTTTTTGCTTTTGCTTCTGAAGTTATATTGAGGCCTAAATACACTTTCATTTAGAAAATAAAATGCTTGAAATATATGTGATTTTATTTCACACTGTGTCATGTACTTTTAGGGCATTCTAGGAAAAGTCAACTAAAGGCAAATACAATTAGATTATAGAAATGGGAGTTGCTGCATTCTCCTTCTTCTGAGTTCACAGGCATATGTGAACAAAAGTAAGAAATGTATTTTTCTTTTGTTTGGATTCCCTTGACTTCCAAACACATGCATGGCAGTTACCCATGCCATGCCCAGAGAGGTTTACCTACATTTATATGGTAAAGTAAAAATGGTTGAGACTTCAAGGATATTTTAGTTAGCTGGGCTGCATATCAATTTAATTACTTTATTATCTGTTCTCTCAATTTTTATTAGACAAATTATTAAAATAATATATTTACATTTCCTAAGCAAAAGTAAAAGTTAAGATCAACTCCTAATGTGACATAAATTTTGTAGTGATTAATATAAAACCAGTTTATCTTTTTTACCTCTCAGAAAGAGTCCAAGCTAGACAACCAATGACACATCTCATTAAAATCAACATTTAGAAAATTACATGTCACTATCCATTAGGCTCTAATGTATATGTGCATCATTTTCACTCAAGTATCTTCATTTAGGAATTACTGTACAGAAATAAAGATGATCAAATACAAAGCACATAGACACTGGAGTTTACTTTAATTTAGCTATAATTGTAAGGTCCTAAACATAGTCCTAATAACTGAAAACAGGTAAATTATCACAGAATTAAAGTATTGAGAATATACTTCAGCTATTAGTAAAAATGAATGCCAAGAATACATCATTTTGAAAAGATGCATTTAATACATAAGAGGTCATGTGTTAAAAGATGCTGTCATATAGCTGGGTCCTCAGGTAATGCTATTTCCTATTTTCTGAGGAACCGCCAGACTGATTTCCAGAGTGGTTGTACCAGCTTGAAGTCCCACCAGCAATGGAGCAATGTTTCTCTTTCTCCACATCCTTGTCAGCATCTGCTGTCACCTGAGTTTTTGATCTTAGCCATTCTGACTGGTATGAGGAGGAATCTCAGGGTTGTTTTGATTTGCATTTTCCTGATGACTAAGGATGTTAAACATTTCTTTAGGTGCTTCTCAGCCATTTTGAGGTTCCTCAATTGAGAATTCTTTGTTTAGCACTGTACCCCATTTTTTATAGGGTTATTTATTTGTCTGGTGTCTAATTTCTTGTGTTCTTTGTATATATTGGATATTAGCCCTCTATCAGATGTAGGATTGGTAAAGATCTTTTCCCAATCTGTTGGTTGCCGTTTTGTCCTATTGACAGAGTCCTTTGCCTTACAAAAGCTTTGCAATTTTATGAGCTCCCATTCCTCAATTCATGATCTTAGAGCATAAGCCATTGTGTTCTGTTCAGGACCTTGTCCCCTGTGCCCAAGTAATCAAGATTCTTCCCCACCTTCTCATCTGTTTCAGTGTGTCTGATTTTATGTGAAGGTCCTTTATTCACTGGACTTGAGCTTTGTACAAGGAGATAAGATTGGATAGATTTGTATTCTTCCACAATCTGACCTTCATTTGGACCAGCACCATTTGTTGAAAATGCTGTCCTTTTTCAACTAAACAGTTTTTAGCTCCTTTGTCAAAGATCAAGTGATTGTAGGTGCGTGGGTTCATTTCTGGGTCTTCAATTCTATTCCACTGATCTTCCTGCCTGCCTCTGTACCAATACCATGAAGTTTGTTTTATTTATTTATTTATTTATTTATTTATCTCTATTGCTCTGTAGTACAGCTTGAGGTCAGAGATGGTGATTCCCTCAGAAATTCTTTTATTGTTGAGAATAGCTCTCGCTATCCTGGTTTTTCTTCTTTTTTTTTTTTGTCATTCCAAATGGATTTGCAAATTGCTCTTTCTATCTCTATGAAGAATTGAGTTGGAATTTTGATGGGGATTGCATTGAATCTGCAGATAGCTTTCAGCAAGATGGCCATTTTTACTATATTAATCCTGCCAATCCATGAGCATGGGAGATGCTCCAACATATAACAAGGACATATGCTCCACTATGTTCATAGCAGCCTTATTTATAACAGCCAGAAGCTGGAAAGAACCCAGATGTCCTTCAACAGAGGAATGGATACAGAAAATGTGGTACACTTACACAATGAAGTGTTACTCAGCTATCAAAAACAATGAATTCATGAAATTCTTAGGCAAATGGATGGGACTAGAAAATATCAACCTGAGTGAGGTAATCCAATCACAAAAGAACACACATGGTATGCACTCACTGATAAGTGGATATTAGCCCAAAAGCTAGAAATACTCAGATATAACTCACAGACCACATGAAGCTCATGAGGAAGGAAGACCAAAGTGAGGGTGCTTTGGTCCTTCTTAGAAAAAGTAACAAAATACTTATGGGAACAAATATGGAGACAAAGTGTGGGACAGAAACCGAAGGAGGGGCTATCCAGAGACTTCTCTGCCTGGGTATCCATCCCTTGTGCAATCACCAAAGGCAGATGCTGATGTGGATGCCAGGAAGTGCATGCTGACAGGATCCTGATATAGCTGTCTCCTTAGAGGTCTACCAGAGCCTGATATATACAGAGGTAGATGCTCACAGCTAACCATTGAACTGATCAAGGGGTTCCCAATGAAGGAGTTAGTGAGAAGACTGAAGGAGCTGAAAGGGTTTATGGTCCCGGGGGAGAGCAACAATACCAACCAACCAGAGCTTCCAGGGTCTAAACTACCAGCATGGGAGCACATAGGAAGGACCCGTGGCTCCAGCTGTATATGTAGGGAGGATGGCCTTGTAGGGCATAGGTGGAGGAGGAGGTCTTTGGTTCAGTAAAGGCTGGATGTCCCAGTGTGGGGGAATTTGAGGGTGGGGAGGTAGGAATGGGTGGGGGCATATCCTCATAGAAGCGTGAGGAGGGGGATGGGCTAGGGGGTTTCTGGGTGGAGGGGGGAAATGGGGCAAGGGGATAACATCTGAAATGTAAATAAAATATCCCATAAAAAAGTTAAAATAAAAAGATGCTGTCAGAGAAGCTGTTCTTTATGAAAATAGTCTTTCCATTTAGGATGATCTTATAGGAAAACTTTAAAGAATATACAATAAAATCTTAACATGGGTAACTCATGGTTGCATAACTTGGAAGAATGGTGAATTAGTAATGTCTTAATGCATTTGTATTATTCAATAAACAGCAGTAATTACTTGTTGATTTTGTATTTTAAATATGATAAAATGAAAACCCATAAAATTTGTACCTGTTGTTTTGAGCAATGATTGCATGTACTCAGTCTGACCTTTAAACTCATAGTGTAGCTCCTGATGGCATAAAGTGCTGACATTCTCACCATGACCTCTAGAGTATGGACATTAGAGATGTTCATATTGTACTGCGTTGTATGAAGCTGGGGACTGAACCCAGGGCTTCATTCTGAAGCAATCCTTTACGAACTTAACTAAATCCTTAGTCACCAAAAAGATTTTTTTAAAGTAAGTAATAAACATGATTCTGAATCTTTTTTTTAATTAGATAGGGTTTGTTTGTTTGTTTGTTTTTTATGGTAAAATTGACTTTGTATGTTTAGAATATCTTTTTCGCCCTAACTTTTCTATGTATGACTTTGAATATTGGGCCTATTTAGAAAAAAGACTATATAGAAAGACATGTTTCAAATTATATTTTAATGCAACTTAAACAATGTTTTCAGTGACGTAGGGGAAACTATGCAACATGTCCAAAGTTTTTGTATTCTTTTTTTAATTATTAATTTTTATTAATCATTCCATTTGTTTACATCTCAAATAATATGCCCCTTCCCGGTTAACCCTATATAACCCCCAACACCATCTGCCCTCTCTCCCTCCCCTTTGCCTCTGTAAGGGTGCTTCTCAGCCCATCTATCCACTCTTGCCCCACCACTCCAGCATCCCCCTACACTGGGTTTCAAACCTCTGCAGGACCAAGGATTTACCTTCCCATTGGTATCAGACAAGGGCATTTTCTGCTACATAAATATGTTCTAGTCCCTCGGAGCACTGGATGGTCTGACCAGCCAACATTCTTCTTCCTGTGGGATTACAATACCCCTCCACTCCTCCAGTCCTTCTCCAGCTCCCCCAGCAGGGACCCTGAGTTCAGCCTGATGGTTGGCTGTGAGCATCCACATCTGCATTGGTCATTGATGGGATATTGCCAGGGAACAGTCATACCAGTTTCCTGTCAGCAAGGTCCTCTTGGCAACAGCAACAGTGTCTGGGTTTGGTATCTGCAGTCAGGATGGATCCCTAGGTGGGACATTCCCAAGATGGCTCTTCCTTCAGTTTCTGCTCCATTTTTGTCTCTGTCTTTCCTTTGGACAGGAACATTTCTGGATTAAAAATTTTGAGATGGGTAGGTGGCCCCATCCCTCAACTGGGGGCAATGTCTATCTACTGGAAGTGGTCTCTACAGGTTCTATCTCTCCTTCACTGCATGTTGTTGCTAAAGTCATACTAGTTGGCTCCTTGGAACCTCTTGCTTCCCTGGCATCTGGGACCCTCCAGTGGCTAACACTAGTTCCTCATCCCCCACTACTGTATGTTTTTATTTGATTTCTAGACCCTCTGTAACTCTCTTCCATCCATTCTAGTACCTGATTCCCCCCCCCCCGCCCTTTTCCTTCTGTCTCTTCTCTCCTTCCTAGGTCCTCTCTCCCTCCACCTCCCTTGATAATCCTGTTTCCCCTGAAGCATCTACTTTCTGGTGTTCCTCCTAAGCTCCATATGGTCTGTGGGTTGTAGCATAGGCATGATGAGCTTTTGGGATAGTATCCACTTATCAGTGAGTGTATACCATATGTGTTCTTTAGTGTGATGATATTTTCTAGTTCCATCCATTTGCCTGAAAATTACATTAAGACATTGTTTTTAATAGCTTAGTAGTACTCCATTGAGTAAATGTACCACATTTTCTACACCATTCTTCTGTTGAGGGACATCTGGGTTGCTTCTAGCTTCTGGCTATCACAGATAAGGCTTCTTTGGACATAGTGGAGCATGTGTCCTTGTTATATGTTTAACATCTTTTGGATATATGCCCAGGAGTGGTATAGCTTGGTTCCCAGGTAAAACTATTTCCAATTTTCTGAGGAACCGCCAGACTAATATCCAGAGTGGTTGTACCAGCTTGAAGTCTCATTAGCAATGGAGGAATGTTCCTCTTTCTCCACATCCTTGTCAGCATGTACTGTCATCTGAGTTTTTGATCTTAGCCATTCTGACTAGTGTGAGGTGGAATCTCAGTGTTGTTTTGATTTGCATTTCCCTAATGACTAAGGAACATTTCTTTATGTACTTCTAGGCCATTGAAGATTCCTCAATTGAGAGTTCTTTGTTTAGCAAAAAAGCTGCCTGTTGACATTAGCTTATAGCCATCTGTTTCAATGTTTTTCCACTGAGACCCAAGACTTGGTGTTAGTATACATGTATGATAGGCCTATTGCTGATTTTAGGCCTATGGCTGATTTTAGGCCTACAGTGTGTAAGCAGGGCTGCCCCTGACATCTCCTCCCTTCTCTAAGTATAGAAGGGCTGTGGCAATTCTAAACTTGCGATGGCGGGGATAGAGGCCTGACCTCCAGTATTTGAAGGGGACCTTGTAATGGCTCCAGTCCCCCTGTCTTTGTCCAGTGAGGCATGAGGGCCATACCCATCCCGATGTCTTTTTCCTGGAGAGGGGATACTTTTGACATCAACCCCTATGCAGTCAGGCTTATCCCTCAGGGAACCCAGATAGATATTTTTATCTTTTATTTATATTCCCTTGCAGTGCTTAGCCTCGCAGTCTAAGTAAGAATTCAGATCGCTGGTCAGAGGGGGTTCTGGGTGGCCCCTCTCTGCTTGGTCTAAGGGCAGAAGTCCCCCCTTTTAGGTTGGGTGGAGATGGGTTTTGGAAATACCCTGTATAAAGTAACAACCTCATCTTGAGTCTCATGGTCCTCCATAGCTAACTTATGATAATGTGTCTGAGTAGGTTTTGCTACCAAATTATTTATCTGTTCTATCTATCTATCACAGAGTTAGTCCGCCTATTTGTGGGCCAGGGACCAGCAGAAACAAGCAAAAAGAACCCAAATAATAGTCCCAAGATGGAAGGAAATAGGGTTGACAACCTTGGAGAGGCTGCAAACCAATTCTTGTACCAGCATTCATCTGTCTCTTTCTCTCTCTGATTTTTCTTAGGGCCTTCACTACCTATTTCATGCTCTCTTTAACCCTCCTTGTCTTGTCTATGTAAAGGCAACCTTCTTCTTTGAGGGTTGTACATAGTCAAGAGCTGTATACAGCCTTTTCTATTGTACTAGAGTAAATCAAGTCCAATAAGGATCTTTGCGATTATAGGAGGTCTCTTCAGACAGCGAAACGAGGGATTTCTTCAGATTAGTGATGTCAATCTCTAGCTGTTTGATATTCTTGTCAGTGGCCCTTCAAATGTCTGAGTAGTATAAGTTTGGAGGCCAGCATCTGGATTAGAACTTCTAACAGCAGACAACACGGGTGATTCATTTTTACCTGGAAAGGAAAAAGAAGGGGATTCTCAGGGAGATTTCTCTTCCCTGGATGTAAATTGTTATTCATCGTATTTATGGTTAGGCCTGGCTTTGTGGGGGTATCTACTTTTTTTATTAATCTTTTTGGTAAGCAGTTAGCTGTGCCTGCTGTTGTATCGGACAGACATATCAGTCCTCAGCCCCATAAGTGAACTGGGTCTGGGCCATTCCCTTTAAGGGTAAGAGGGTCCTTCCCCATATCTGTGGCAGTTTTGTTGGTCTTGGTGGTGCCAGAGGCATTCAGCAGCAGATTTGCCATGAGCTTTCAGCTTTAGAGAGATAAAAGTGATAAAAGTGGAGAGTATTTCAGGGGGACTCCTTCTGAGGAGGTATCATTCCCCCTCTTTAGTTTTTAAAGCCAATTTTTCAGAGTTCTTGTAAAATCAGGGCAGAAGCACCAACAGTCGCTCCTTCCACACTCAGAGAGTCATGAAGACCCTATTTAAGGATATATAAATCTAAATTAACAATCTTTTGTCAAAGGACTGTTATAGCACCGCTGACAACTAATCAGACTATATAATATATCGATTAATAATAGCTTCTTCTACTTTTTGTGAGATTACATCTCTTTTGTCAATTAATTGTTGAGGAAAATAAGGGTTTACCTCTCTCTTGTGAATATCGAACAGAGACTTAAATTCTTTTGTGGAGAGCTTGAAATAGGATCTTAGCCAATTAGTAACTCCTAGAAACTTTTGAAAATAGTTTAAAATAAGTAAACTCTCTCCCTCTATTTTTTTTTTAGATCCTTTATGTGTGGTTTTTTTATTGGATATTATATGTATTTTCCTTTCAATGTTATCTCTTCTCCCATTCTCCCCCAAAACCCCTTATCCCATACCCCCTCCTCCTAATTTTTGTGAGGGTGTACTCCAAATATCCTCTCAGTCCCATCTCCCTGCTCTCGAATTCCCACACATTAGGGGACCATGGCCCTCCACTTTCACTGAAGTCTAACAAGGTCACCCTCAATTCCCTATACAGGTGCATGAATCCCTCCCTTTGTGCTCTCTGGCTGGCGGTTTAGACATTGGGAGCTCTGATTGAAACTTTTGATACTCCTTCTAGAAAGGACCAAAGCATCCACACTTTGGTCTTCCTTCTTCTATGTGAGTTTTATGTGGTCTATACGTAGTTTCTTAGAAATTGTGAGCTTTTGGGCTAATATCCACTTATCAGTGAGTGCATACCATGTATGTTCTTTTGAGATTGGGTCATCTCACTCAAGATGATATTTTCCAGCTCCATCCATTTGCCTAAGAATTTCATGAACTCATTGTTTTTAATAGCTGAGTAGTACTCCATTGTATAAATGTACCACATTTTCTGCATCCATTCTTCTGTTGAAGGGCATCTGGGTTTTTTCCAACTTCTGGCTATTATAAATAAGGCTGCTATGAACATGGTGGAGCATGTGTCCCTGTTGTATGTTGAAATGTCTTTTGGGTATATGCCCAGGAGTGGTATAGCTGGGTCCTCAGGTAACACTATGGTCAATTTTCTGAGATACCACCAGACTGCCTTCCATAGTGGTTGTACCAGTTTACAATCCCACCAAAAGTGGAGGAGTGTTACTCTTTCTCCACATCCTCACCAAAATGTGCTGTCACCTGTGTTTTTGATCTTAGCCAATCTGACTGGTGTGAGGTGGAATCTCAGTGTTGTTTTCATTTGCATTTCCCTGATGACTAGGGATGCTGAACACTTCTTTAGGTGCTTCTCAACCATTCGAGCTTCCTCAGTTGAGAATTCTTTGTTTATCTCTGTGCTCCATTTTTTAATAGGGTTCTTTGATTGTCTAGAGTCTACTTTCTTCAGTTCTTTGTATACCTTGGATATTAGCCCTTTATCATATGTAGGGTTGGTGAAGATCTTTTCCCAATCTGTTGGGTTGCCGCTTTGTCCTATTGACTGTGTCCTTTGCTTTACAGAAGCCTTGCAGGTTTATGAGGTCCCATTTGTCAATTCTTGGTCTTAGAGCACAGGCCATTGGTGTTCTGTTCAGGAACTTTTTTCCTGAGCCTATGTGTTCCAGGCTTTTCCCCAGTTTCTCTTTTATTAGTTTCAGTGTGGCTGGTTTTAGGTGGAGGTCTTTAATCCACTTGGAATTGAGCTTTGTACAAGGAGATAAGTATGGATCAATTTGCATTTTTCTACATGCTGACCACCAGTTGGACCAGCACCATTTGTTGAAAATGCTATCTTTTTTCCACTCGATGGTTTTAGCCCCTTTGTCAAAGATCAAGTGACCATAGGTATGGGGGGTTCATTTCTGGGTCTTCTATTCTATTCCATTGATCCTCCTGCCTGTCTCTGTTCCAATACCATGCAGTTTTTATCACTATTGCTTTGTAGTACAGCTTGAAGTCAGAGATGGTGATTCCTCCAGAAGTTCTTTTATTGCTGAGAGTAGTTTTCGCAATCCTGGGTTTTTTGTTATTCCAAAAGAATTTTAAGATTGCTCTTTCTATCTCTGTGAAGAATTGACTGGGAATTTTGATGGGGATTGCATTAAATGTGTAGATGGATTTTGGCAAAATAGCCATTTTTACTCTATTAATCCTTCCAATCCATGAGCATGGGAGATCTTTCTGTCTTCTGAGATCTGCTTCGATTTTTTTATTCAGGAGCATGACGTTCTTGTCATACAGGTCTTTTTCTTGCTTGGTTAGGTTCACACCAAGGTATTTTATATTATCTGTGACTATTGTGAATGGTGTCATTTCTATAATTTCTTTCTCAGCCAGTTTATCTTTTGAGTAGAGGAAGGCTACTGAGTTTCTTGAGTTAATTTTATATCCAGCCACTTTGCTAAAGTTGTTTATCAGGTTTAGGAGTTCTCTGGTGGAAGTTTTGGGGTCACTTAAGTATAGTATCATATCATCTGCAAATAGTGAGATTTTTCTTCTTCCTTTCCAATTTGTATCCCTTTGACCTCCTTGTGTTGCCTAATTCCTCTGGCTAGGACTTCCAGTACTATATTAAATAAGTAGGGGGAGAGTGGGCAGCCTTGCCTAGTCCCTGATTTTAGTGGGATTGCTTCAAGTTTCTTTCCATTTAGTTTGATGCTGGCTACTGGTTTGCTGTATATTGCTTTTACTATGTTTAGGTATGGACCTTGAATTCCTGACCTTTCCAAGACTTTTATCATGAAGGGGTGTTGAATTTTGTCAAATGCTTTCTCAGCATCTAGTGATATGATCATGTTGTTTTTTTTTTTTCTTTGAGTTTGTTTATATCACGGATTTCATTGATGGATTTCCGAATATTTAACCAACCCTGCATTTCTGGGATAAAGCCTACTTGATCGTGATGGATAATTGTTTTGATGTGTTCTTAGATTCGGTTCGCTAGAATTTTATAGAGTAATTTTGCATCAATGTTCATAAGGGAGATTGGCCTGAAGTTCTTTCTTTGTTGGGTCTTTGTGTGGTTTAAGTATGAGCGTAATTGTGGCTTCATAGAATGAATTGGGTAGTGTACCTTCTGTTTCTATTTTGTGGAATAGTTTGAAAAGAATTGGAATTAGGTCTTCCTTGAAGGTCTGATAGAATTCTGGACTAAAACCGTCTGGTCCCGGATTTTTCTTTGTAGGGAGACTTTTAATGACTGCTTCTATTTCTTTTGGGGTTATGGGACTGTTTAGATGGTTTATCTGGTCCTGATTTAACATTGGCAACTGGTATTTGTCTAGAAAATTGTCCATTTCATCCAAATTTTCCAATTTTGTTGAGTGTAGTCTTTTGTAGTAGGATCTGATGTTTTTTTTAATTTCCTCAGTTTCTGTTCTTATGTCACCCTTTTCAGTTCTGATTTTATTAATTTGGATACTGTCTCTCTGGTCTCTGATTAGTCTAGCTAAGGGTTTATCTATCTTGTTGATTTTCTCAAAGAACCAACTCCTGGTTTTATTGATTTTTTGGATAGTTCTTTTTGTTTTTATTTGGTTGATTTCAGCCCTGAGTTTGATTATTTCCTGCTGTCTACTCCTCTTGGATGTATTAGCTTCTTTTTGTTCTAGGTCTTTCAGGTGCATTGTCAAGCTGCTAGTGTATGCTTCTTCAAAATTCTTTTCGTAGGCACTTAGAGCTATGAATTTTCCTCTTAGCACTGCTGTCATTGTATCCTATAGATTTGGGTATGATGTGTCATCATTTTCATTAAATTCTAAAAAGTTTTCAATTTCTTTATTTCTTCCCTTACCTGATTATCAAGGAGTAGGGTGTTGTTCAGTTTCCATGTGAATGTGGGCTTTCCATTGTCTTTGTCATTTTTGATGACCAGCCTTAGACCATGGTGATCTGATCGGATGCAGGGAATTATTTCAATTTTTTTGTATCTGTTGAGGCCTGTCTTGTGCCCAATTATATGGTCTATTTTGGAGAAGGTACCATGAGGTGCTGAGAAAAAGGTATATTCTTTTGCTGAAATGTTCTTTAGATATCTGTTAAGTCCATTTGGTTCGTAACTTCTGTTAGTTTCACTGTATCTCTATTTAGTTTCTGTTTCCATGATCTATTCATTGCTGAGAATTGGGTGTTGAAGTCTCCCACTATTATTGTGTGAGGTTCAATGTGTGTTTTGAGCTTTAGTAAGGTTTCTTTTATGAAAGTCAATGCTCTTGTATTTGGCATATAGATATTCAGAATTGAGAGTTCATGTTGGTTGACTTTTCCTTTGACAAGTATGAAATGCCCTTCCTTATCCTTTTGGATAGCTTTAAGTTGAAAGTCGATTTTATTGGATATTAGAATGGCTACTTCCGCTTGTTTCTTAGGGCCATTTGCCTGAAAAATTGTTTTCCAACCTTTTACTCTAAGGTAGTGTAAGGTCTGTCTTTGTCACTGAGGTGAGTTTCCTGTAAGCAGCAAAAAGCTGGGTCCTGTTTGCGTATCCAGTCCGTTAGCTTATGCCTTTTTATTGAGGAATTGAGTCCATTGATGTTAAGAGATATTAAGGAGAGGGTGTTGTTGCTTCCTGTCATTTTTGCTAATAGTGGAGACATCGTTTGTGTGGTTATCCTCTTTTGGGTTTGATGGAAAAGGATTATTTTCTTGCTCTTTCTAGGGTATGATTGCCCTCCTTGTATTGGAGCTTTCCTGCTATTATCCTTTGTAGAGCTGGATTTGTGGGAAGATACTGTGTAAATTCATTTTTGTCATGGAATATCTTAGTTTCTCCGTCTATGGTAATTGAGAGTTTTGCTGAGTAAAGTAGCTTGGGCTGGCATTTATGTTCTCTTGGGGTCTGTATGATATTTGTCCAGGATCATCTGGCTTTTATAGTATCTGGTGAGAAGTCAGGTGTAATTCTGATAGGTTTGGCTTTATATGTTACTTGACCTTTTTCCCTTACTGCTTTTAAAATTATTTCTTTGTTTTGTGCATTTTGTGTCTTGATTATTATGTGACGGGAGGTATTTCTTTTTTGATCTAGTCTGTTTGGTGTTCTGTAGGCTTCTTGTGTGATTATGAGCATCTCATTCCTTAGGTTAGGGAAGTTTTCCTCAATAATTTTGTTGAAGATATTTACTGGCCCTTTAAGTTGGGAATCTTCACTCTCATCTATACCTATTATCCTTAGGTTTGGTCTTCTCATTGCGTCCTGGATTTCCTGGATGTTTTGTGTTAAGAACTTTTTGCATTTTGCGTTTTCTTTGACAGTTGTGTCAATATTTTCTAAGGTATCTTCTGCACCTGAGATTCTTTCTTCTATCGATTGTATTCTGTTGGTGATGCTTGTGTCTATGACTCCTGATTTCTTTCTTAGGTTTTCTATCTCTAGGGTAGTCTCCCTTTGTGATTTCTTTATTGTTTCTACTTCCATTTTTATGTCCTGGATGGTTTTGTTCAATTCCTTCATCTGTTTGTTTGTGTTTTCTTGTAATTCTTTAAAGGATTTTTGTGTTTCTTTAAGGCCTTCATCCTGTTTACCTGTGTTCTCCTCAAGTTTTTTGATAGTTTTATTTATTTCCTTCTTATAGTCCTCTAGCATCACCATTAGAAGTGATTTTAGATCTGGTTCTTGCTTTCCTGGTGATATGGGGAGTTCAGGACTTTCTAATGTGGGAGAACTAGGTTCTGATGATGGCAAGTACCTTGGGTTGCTGGTGCTTGTGTTCTTAACCTTGCCTTTTGCCATCTGGATCACCTTTGTGCTATCTGTGCTGTCTCTGACTGGGGCCTGTCTTTCCTATTATCTAGATTGTGTCAGAGTTGTTTTGGATGGGTTTTGCTGCTGGGGTTAGAGCTGAGGCCCAAGATGTGCTCTGTGCTCAGGTGGAAACCAGAAGGTGCCTGGGCTCTGGGTCAGGAGTGGATTCCTGGGTCCCAGTAGGTCCGGGTTGCTCCCTGTTTGGAGCAAGTGCTGCTTTTTCCTTACCTGGGATGCTGCCTGAGTTAAAGCTCCTGGGTGTCCCTCTTTCTCTTGGTTTTCTGGGGTTGGGTACGGAGCTGCCGCCTGTGACTTGGTCTATGCTCGGGCCTAGACCAGAAGTCCCTACATTGTGGTTTTTATCACTGTTGCTCTGTAGTACAGCTTGAGGTCAAGGATGATGATTCCCCCAGAAGTTCTTTTATTGTTCAGAATACTTTTTACTACTCTGTGTTTTTTGTCATTTCAAATTAATTTGACAATTGTTCTTTCTAACTCTGAAGAATTGTCTTGGAATTTTAATGGAGATTGCATTGACTCTGTAGATTGCTTTCAGAAAGATGGCCATTTTAACTATGTTAATCCTGCCAATCCATGAGCATTGGAGATCTTTCCATCTTCTGAGATCTTCTTTGATTTCTTTCTTCAGGGACTTAAGTTCTTGTTATACAGATCTTTCACTTGCTTGTTTAGAGTCACACCAAGATATTTTATATTATTTGTGACTATTGTGAAGGGTGTCATTTCCCTAATTTTTTTCTCAGCCTGTTTATCTTTTGAATAGAGGAAGGCTACTGATTTATTAGAGTTAATTTTATATATTGCCATTTTGCTGAAGTTTTTTTTTATCAACTGTAGGAGTTCTCTGGTGGAATTTTTGGGGTCTCTTATGTATACTATTGTATCATTTGCAGGTAGTGACATCTTGACTTACTTTTTCTCAATTTGTATCCTCTTTATCTGTTTTCGTTGTCTATTTGCTCTGGCTAGAACCTTGAATACTATATAGAACAGATAACAGGAGTGTGGGCAGCCTTGTCTTGTCTCTGATTTTAATGAGATTGATTTGAGTTTATCTCTGTTTAATTTGATGTTTACTATTGGTTTGCTGTATATTGTTTTTATTATGTTTAGGTATGGACCTTTAATTTCTGATTGCTCCAATACTTTTAAAATGAAAGGGTGTTGTATTTTGTCAAATGCTTTTTCAGTATCTAATGAAATGATCATGTGGGTTTTTTTGAGTTGATTTATATAGATGGATTTACATAGATGGATTTCCGTATATTGAACTATGCCTGTATTCTTGGGATGAAGCCTATTTGATCATGGTAGATGATCATTTTGATGTGTTCTTGGATTTGGTTTGTGAGAGTTTTATTGAGTATATTTGCATCAATACTTATAAGGTAATTTGTTCTGAAGTTCTCTTTCATTGTTGGGTCTTTGTGTGGTTTAGGTATAACTGTAACTATGGAAAGTGTTCATTCTGTTTCTAATTTGTACAATAGTTTCAGAAGTATTGATATTAGGTCTTCTTTGAAGGTCTGGTAGAATTCTACACTACAACCACATGGTCTTGGGCTCTTTTTGGTTGAGAGACTTCTAATGACTGCTTTTACTTCTTTAGAGATTATGAGGCTGTTTAGATGGCTTATTTGATCCTGATTTATTTTTGGCAACTGGTATCTGTCTAAAAAATCATCCATTTCATCTAGATTTTCCAGTTTTGTTGAATATAGACTTTTGTAGTAAGATCTTGTGATGTTTTGAACTTCCTCAGTTTCTGTTGTTATGTATCCTGTTTCATTCTTGATTTTGTTAATTTGGATACTGTCACTGGACCCTCTAGTTAGTTTGGTTAAGGGTTTATCTATCTTGTTGATTTTCTCAAAGAACCAGCTCCTAGTTTTGTTGATTCTGTGTATAGTTCTCTTTGTTTCTACTTGGTTGATTTCAGCTCTGGGTTTTATTATTTCCTGCTGTTTATTCTACTTTGGTATATTTGCATCTTTTTGTTCTAGAGCTCTCAGATGTGCTGTTAAATTGCTAGTGTAGGATCTCCCAAGGTTTCTTACTTGGGCACTTAGTGCTATGAATTTTCTGTTTAATACTACTTTCATTGTGTCCCATAATTTTGGGTATGCTGTGCCTTCACTTTCATTAAAATCTAAATAGTTTTTAAGTGCTTTCGTTATTTCTTCTCTGACCAAGTTATCACTGAGTAGATTGTTGTTCAGCTACCATGGACTGTGGGTTTTCTGTTGTTTTTGTTGTTATTGAAGACCAGCCTTAGTCCTTGGTACTCCGAAAGAACACATGGGATTAGTTCCAGGTTCTTGTATCTGTTGAGTATTGTGTTTTTTTGTCTGAATATATGGTCAATTTTTTGAGAAAGTTCCATGAGGTGCCGAGGACGTTTATTCTTTTGTTTTAGGATGAAATGTTCTGTAGATATCTGTTAAATCCATTTGGTTCATAATTTCCGTTAGTTTCACTGTGCCTTTGTTTAATTTCTGTTTCTATGATTTGTCCATTGATGAGAGTGGGCTGTTGAAGTCTTCCACAATTATTGTGTCAGATTCAATGTGTGCTTTGAGCTTTAGTAAAGTTTCTTTTACAAATGAGGGTGCCCTTGCATTTGGGACATAGATGTACAGAATTGAGAGTTCCTCTTGGTGGATTTTCCTTTGATGAGAATTTAGTGTCCTTCCCCATCTCTTTTGATAACTTTTGGTTGAAAGTGTATTTTATTCAATATTAGAATGGCTACTATAGCTTGTTTCTTGGGATCATTTGGTTGGAAAATATTTTCCAGCCTTTTACTTTGAAGTAATGTCTGTCTTTGTCACTGAGGTACATTAATTGCATGCAGCAAAATGCTGGGTCCTGTTTATATATCCAGTTTCTTAGCCTATGCCTTTTTATTGGGAAATTAAGTCCATTGATATTGCAAGATATTAAGGACCAGTGATTGTTGCTTTCTGTTATTTTTGTTATTCGAGGTAGAATTATGTTTTTGTGATTCTCTTATTTTTGGTTTGTTGTAAGAAGATTACTTTCTTGCTTTTACTTGGGTATAGTTTTTCTTCTTGTGTTGGAGTTTTTCTACTATTATCCTCTGTAGGTTTGCATTAGTAGAAACATATTGTAGAAATTTAGTTCTGTCATGAATTATCTTGGTTTCTCCCTCTATGCTAATTGAGAGTTTTGCTGGGTATAGTAGCTGGGGCTGGCATTTTGTTCCCTTACGGTCTATATCACATCTGCCCATGATCTTCTGGCTTTTAGAGTCTCTGTTGAGAATCTGATATAATTCTGATAGGTCTGCCTTTATATGTTACTTGGCCTTTTTCCTTACTGCTTTTAAAATTCTTTCTTTGTTCTGTTGTTTTGGTGTTTTGATTTTTATATGATGGGAGGAATTTATTTTCTTGTCTCATCTGTCAGGTGTTCTGTAGGCTTCTTGTATGTTTATAGTGATCTCTTTCTTTAGGTTAGGAAAGTTTTCTTCTATAATTTTGTTGCAGATATTTGTTGACCCTTTAAGTTGGGAATATTCACACTATTCTCTACCTATTATTCTTCAGTTAGGTCTTTTCATGGTGTCCTGGATTCGTTGATGTTTTGAGTTAGGAACTTTTGCTTTTTATATTTTCTTTGACTGCCGGGTCAATGTTGTCTGTGGTATCCTCTAGGCCTGAGATTCTCTTTTCTATCTCTTGTATTCTGTTGATGATGCTTGCATATGTTACTCCTGGTCTCTGTCCTAGGTTTTCGATGTCCAGCCTGTCTCCTTTTGTGTTTTCTTTATTGTTTCTATTCCCATTTTTAGATTTTGATTGGTTTTGTTCAATTTCTTCACCTGTTTGATTTTGTTTTCCTGTATTTCCTGAAGAGATTTATGTATTTCCTCTTTACAGGCTTCTACTTGTTTACTTATGTTCTGTATTTCTTTAAGGGAGTTATTTATGTCCTTCATACAGTCTTTTATCATCATCATGAGATGGAAGTTTAGAAGTTTAGATCTGAATCTTGCTTTTCAGGTGTTTGGGGTATCCAGGACTTACTGTGGTGGGAGAACTAGGTTCTGATGTTGACAAGTAGTATTGATTTCTGTTGCTTATGTTCTTGTGCTTGCCTCTTGCCATCTGGTCATCTCTGGTATTAACTAGCTTTGCTGTCTCTGACTGGAGCCTCTCCCTCCTTTTAGCATGTGAGCCTGTGAGCCTGTGAGCCTGTGAGCCTGTGAGCCTGTGAGCCTGTGAGCCTGTGAGCCTGTGAGCCTGTGAGCCTGTGAGCCTGTGAGCCTGTGAGCCTGGATGTGTCAGAACATGTGGTGTTCAAGCTGCATCTAGGTGTGGGCTGAGGAGTAGGGATCCAGAACACAGGGTACACTCTGGGTGCAGGTGCAAACAAGAAGGAGTGTGTGTCTCTGGTTTGATGGAGGTCCTTGCTTATTGTTTCTTACTACTCAAAAAATTCTTCATTAATTCAACTTTAAAGAAAGAAAACACTGTTTGATGACAAGGCAATTATGTAGATATTAGCCACCCACTCACCAAAACACTTGGATTTTACTTCCTGTGGACATTTAAAAGACTATATCCTCCCACTTTTTAAAAAATTTTTATTTTTAATTTAATATTTTCCTAGTTTTTTTTAATTTAAGAATAAAGCAATGAATAACGGACAGGCTCCTGGTCAGTAGCATCACTGACCTTCATCTTCACCCCCTCACATACACACATTGTAGTTTTAATCCTTTCTTAGTAAAATAATTTAATCCCAAAGCTCTAGGTTCTCTTTGTCTACCTTCCTTCCTTGTTTTGGCTCAGATCATCCCCAAGGAGGGCTGATGCCTCAGTTTGAATGCATGGGAGAGCCAATCGCTGTGACTGGAACAGAGGGAACAGCTTTCCCACTTTCTATGCATGTGCAACATGGTTGACTTTTTGAGCATGAGTCAGACAGTGTTATCTTTGTAAAAAAAAAAATTCTGGCATCATTTGCTAATGGAGTTTAAGCTGCTACCCCTGACTCTGAGCAATTACTGAACACAGTCCAATTCTCCTCACAATACTTTTATTCTAGCTGTCAGGGCAGCTCTATACTCCCTTTCCGGAATAGACATAATTTTAGAGTTATCAATAAGATAAAATGGATTTCCCATAAATTTTCTGAAGGTTGATCTAGGTTCATGTCTTATGTAAATCAATTATTTGTCAATTTTCCAACGCACAGGTTATTCCACCCACCTCTCTAAGATCAGTCTCTACCAAAAAAGAAGAAGCAAAAAGAAAATATGTACAGCTTTCCTCTATGTTAATATATATTTAATGAAATAATGTGTGTGATATCCTGGTATAAGTATTGCACAATTTCAAAATCTGTTAGTTGAGTGGAAAGCTTTTATATGACTTTCTAAACAGTCTTACAAGTAGAGGAAAAAGAAACTTTAACAGAAAAATTCTATTCTCCAAGACAGGAACTCCCATTGATGCCCATTTGATCATCCATGCCCATTGAATTTGTAGAGTGAAGCTGGAAATGAATGTGCCTCCTTGGGAGTCTTGAGTGTCTGAAGGAGCTTGTGAAAATCATTCCGCCATGGGGAAAAATGAAGAATTTCCTTCATATAACTCAAATCAATAAGTTTGACTCATCCTTATTTAATTCTCTATTTTATTTTGAATTCATTAGAATATAATCTCCCAGCTTGAGCCTCATGCCTATCATTTTCTACAGCACAAGTGCTCATCTCTGAGGCAGACAGGGTATTGTTCTCCTATCTGTCATCTATGTGCTCCTCTTCCAAGACAGCAACTACCAGGAGAGACTTGAGAGATAGCAGCAGAAGTAGCATAGGCATTCAGGCATGAGAATACTATGCACTGCAAGCCTGTACTAGAAACACAAGCTAGAAATATGCCAGTAGTTACATTTCCTGGAGTGTTGAATAGATCATATAAATCATTCATTGTATCAGACAGCAGAGCAATGAGGATAAGACAGCACCTACCTCAGCAACTGCACTACTTATCCAGACAATCAGGCCACAGAGAGATTACATTAACGGGTTCAGTAATTAACTTCCAGCTACCTATTCTGAAAGCATTTTATTATCACACATTTATACAGATTCAGACAAGTCTTAATCTTCTTCAGTGGACGTGGTTGGTGTCCTAATATTTCTTTTGGATGATTAATCCATGACAATGATGTTTCTATTCTCCCATGCCAGGAATTGGTACAGGACTGGCCACATTTGACCCCTAGTATGAAGGACAATCTAGGAGTAACCACTGTCAAATATTCCCTCATCTCTTCTCTCTTAGAAAAAAAAAAGTTTGTTGTTTTAAATGTCAGGATCATGTATGGGGCCAGAAGCTACAGTCGTCACTTTATAGTATCATTTGAGTAAAAAGCTAACATTGAGAGCCTTTAGTATTTGGCTAAACTTGTAAATATATGCCTGTGGATTTGCAGTCCTAGAAACTTCTTACTATTGCAGAAAGTAACTTTTCTCATGGTTCAGTTTCTGGTTTTAAGAATTTTGAGTTTAAGAATTTAAATTAATGCAGAGCTAAAGCGTTGATTTTTTTATTAAGATTCATGATCATCAAATTTGTCAAATGTTTATTGAATTTATTGCATTTACATTGTAAAATGACACAGAAGAAGGCCTCATATATAATCCACGTGATTTGGTTCTACAATTGAATAACATTGCTGCAGAAGTATATGACTGGTGTAATCTGATAAGCAGGCCAGACTTACTCTTATGAGATTAGAAGTTTTTGAAGGATATAATGTTTATCCTGAGGTTCAAGTGAGTCCAAGATGCTGGCTAAGCATGTGAAATAAGGCAGTCAAGGGTGTGTGTGGGTGTTGTGTCTGTGTTTGTCTATATGTATATATGTGAGTGTTGTATGTGTGTCTCTATGTATGTTTATGTGTCTGTAGCTCTCTGTGTGTCTCTATGTTAGTGTGTGTGTTTGTGCACATAATGAAAATTCATTGGATGCTGTAATCAAGAATACCAGTTTAGTCTCTGGTTCTACCCTGGTCTCAACACATGAAGCTCATATTATAATTATCAAAAACAAACTAATTGGTGAGCAAGGAACTATTGACAAAAAATGTATAGGGACACAAGTTCCTATGGTAAGATATAGATGCTCAGGTTTGAGAGAATGAATTTATAGAATGAATGGTACTTTTAAATGGAAAACTTGGTAGGATAGTTGGTTATTTAAATCTAGATTTCAAAAAATTTTTCTGGGCAGAGGATCTAAAAAGTCAATTAGTTGATTATTGATAGGATGAGATCCTTGTGGGAAAAATAAGTCCAAAGTTTGAGTTCCTCTGATAGCAACAATTAAGGTCTGTAGAGATTTTTAGAAAGGACTAAAAGATTAGGAAATGGAGTATAGAATAAAAATCAGAAAAATTAGTCTAGAAATAAGATATATGTGAATATAAGATGTGGAAAAAATTAAAGTGATTTCCACAGCCCCATGCCAACAGTCTGCACCTATTTCCAAATCCCAACCTCTTCACAGGTGTTTATGGACAAAACTTGCATATTCTTGAACAGATATTTGCTTATTTTTTGTATTCTATCATCTGCTCTCACCTAGAAAATGACAGGTTGAGTCACAAACAAAAGTTGTATTTACTAGTCTCTAAAAAAAAGGAGAAAATGGACTACATTGTCACAAAATAAACAAAGCAATTACTGACTTGGGTTTCCTTTTTTTCCCCCCTCTTAGCCCTCCAACAGGTTCTCATCCCATTTCTCCTCCCCTACTTGTCTCCAAGAGGATGCCCCACCAGCCCTCCCCAATTCCTGGGGCCTCAAGTCTCTTCAGGGTTATGCTCATCTTCTCCCACTGAGGCCAGACCAGGCAGTCCTCTGGTGTGTATATGCCAGAACCCTCAGATCAGCTAGTGTATG
Organism: Grammomys surdaster; assembly: GCF_004785775.1. Lineage (NCBI taxonomy): Eukaryota > Metazoa > Chordata > Mammalia > Rodentia > Muridae > Grammomys > Grammomys surdaster. Next base: position 4,137,274 of record NW_021621185.1, on the reverse strand, counting down.
CAGCCTGGTTGTTGGCTCTGTGTCTGAGAGATTTCAGGGGTCCAGGTTAAGTATGATTGCTGGTCTTACTATGGGGTCACCCTCCTCCTTAGTTTCTTCCAGCTTTTCCCTAATTCAACAACAGGGGACCCTGACTTCAGTCCATTGGTTGGTTGTAAGTATCTGTGTCTGTCTCAGCCAGCTACTTGTTGGGCCTCTCAGAGAATAGCCATGCTGGGCTCCTGACTGTAAGCATACCATAGCATCAGTAATAGTGTCAGGCCTTGGAGCTTCTATTTGAGATGGATCCTAATTTGCACAGTTACTGGACCTCTTTTCCCACAGTGACTTCTTCATTTTTCTCCCTGCAGTTCTTTTAGATGGGATCAATTCTGGGTCAAAGATTTTGACTGTGGGATGGCAACTCCATCCCTCCACTTGATGCCCTGTCGTTTTGCTGGAAGTGGACTATTTGAGTTCTCTCTTCCATTGTTGAGCATTTCATCTCAGGTCCCTCCCATTGAATTCTGAAAGTCTCTCTCCTCCCAAGTCTCTGGTACATTCTAGAGCACCCCCCCACTCGGTTGCATGTTTCTATTTATTCTGTTGGCTCTCAGGGCTTTGCTCATTTTTCTTTCAATACCAGATCATGTTCCTCATTTCCCTTTCCCCTTCCCTCTTCCACTCAGGTCCCTCTCTCCCTCTGCCCCCTATGATTACTTTCTTTTCCTTCTTAAGTGTAATTAAAGAATCCTCACTTGGGCCCTTCAACTTGTTAACTTTCTTGAGTTCTATGGACTATATCCTGGGTATTCTGCACACTTTTTGGCTAATATCTGCTTATTAGTGAGTACATATCATGCATATCCTTTGGGTCTGAGTTATCTCATTCCAAGCTTTAAGAGGTTGCTTGGAGCTGGAATTTGCATGTAGTTCACAGCAAGAGTTCATGTGCTGGAAAGTCTGCTCCTAGTTATAGCTATGTTGGGACAGTAGAACTTTTAAGAAATTGTGTTTTTATAATCTCAAAAAATGAAGAATGAAAGAAAAATGGTAGAAAGGTGAAAAGAGGTGTTCCAACCACAAGGCATGTAAACTAGACAGAATCTGCCGAGCGGTGGTGGTGCACACCTTTAATCTCAGCACTTGGGAGGCAGAGGCAGGTGGATTTCTGAGTTCAAGGCCAGCCTGGTCTACAAAGTGAGTTCCATAACAGCCAGGGCTACACAGAGAAACCCTTTCTTGGAAACAAACAAACAAACAAACAAGAAGTAATACAACCAATTCATATGTTACTAGGAATGTGTGACTGGTTTAGGTACTATGTGACTGCTATCCAGAGTGCTTGGCCCTTCCACAATGCAGCCTTAGGACTTTGGGCCCATTCTATTCAGATCTTCAGCCAGGAGATTCTGGCTCAACAGAGTTTAGAAGGAATAGGTACATAACACGTTTTTCATATAAAGTATCTGTCAATAGGTTTTATTTTAAAGTAAAATAAATCTGATTATATAGGTAGAGACAAAATCTCTTAAAGCCTTAAGTTAGGGCTTAGAGATACAGGTCAGTGAGAAAGCATGTTTCTTTTGCAAGTATGAAGATCTGAGTTTGAATCTCAAGATCTATAAAATAGCCAGGCATAGCCACATACATACCTCTTCCTGTAACCCTGCATTGATGTTTGTAGACAGCTAGATACCAGGAGCTTGCTAACCAACCCATCTGCCATGATTGTGAACCTCTAACTCAATAAGAGAACTTCCCTCAAGGTAATAAAGCTGAGAACAGTAGAGGAAGATATCTGAAGTTGTCCACTGGCCTTTCATAGGTGCATGCCCATTTCTATGCATCTGCTACATTCCCATTCTCATAGAAGAAAAAGAAAAATAACACCACCACCACCACCACCACAACCATCATCATCATCATCAACATCATCATCAACAACAACAACAACAACAACAGCAGCACACACAAACGCACACAGAGACACACATATAGAGGACACCCTACAAGCTCACTAGATTTTCCTTATAATTTTTTCTTTATCTTCTATAACCAAGTTGTCTCTATAACCAAACAGTTCTGCATCTGCTTATATATATTCAGATTGTAAGGTCCCACAAAGAGAACTTTTGAAAGGAAAGTCTTTTTACTTTATTGCATATATAATACAGCCACGTTATCTAATATGTTATATGGAAAGATAAGATGCTATAATCATTGAAATAAGGTTTATAATTAGGAGAGCAGAATTAGACTGGCTCACTTATAAGTTTTCAAATATGGGAGCACAAATGCTTTAAGTTTAGACATCAGGCTTTCGAGCCTTTCTCCTGTTCAGAGCACATTCCTTTCTCATTCTCCTGTGTTGAACAAGTTAACACATGTGTAAGTAATTTGACACCCTTGGAAAGCAATGTGCACATAGTAAATACTGTGATTGATTTGTTTTCCAGCATCAAAGATTACTAAGAAACATGTGGATGCCACTTAACACCCGGAGAACCTTACTTAAAATTCTTTTCTAAAGAATCTTGTGTGTGTGTGTGTGTGTGTGTGTGTGTGTGTGTGTTTGCACATGCCTATATATATGCTGGTATGTTTTATTGCATCTTTGGGACAGTGCCTGTTTACAAAGTCTTAGTTGCTTTGGATTTAGTTGTTGAGCAGATTTTAAAAATGTGTTTCTTTTCTCAGTATCTGTTGGACTTACTGTCACTAGATGGCAGAAATGGTTCCTACTCTGTGGGAAAATGAGAGTTCATTTTACATTCTGGAAGGACACAAAAAAGCTTCCCACAGACAATGTTTACAGGCTTTCTTTGTTTTGACATTTCTTCTGAATACATTAATGTTTTTGGAAATTCCCTGTTAGGTCCCCTGCAGGGGTATGCTGCAAAGTGATCTTGGCTTACACAGAAAGAAGGATGGCTTGCATTATGCATTTTACATTTCAGTTTATAAATTTAGAATCCAATACTACTCCACTGAAGTGTGGGTACAAGGAAAGAGTAGAGTTAAACACTGAGAAAATCAAGAATCTGTGTCATATTGCTAAAACAGTGCCATTATAATATTTCATCTGTGCAAAAAATGGCTTCATTGTAATCCATTCTCTTTACAGTATGGGTTGCTGGCAGCTAACGTGTCATATATGAATATGTTTTAAAATTCTCTACACAAGTTCCTTTTCAGAAGAAAGGATTGTTTTTTTAAAGTTTCTTTTTCTTCCCAAATTAGCTATTTTTTTAGTGCATGATTGCCTTCTTGTCAAATCAGAGAGGGAAGAAGGACTCTGTGGAAAAGTCACCCTCAAAATAATGTTTGAGAACAGTATTTTCTCTCCATGAGGTAATCAGTGATTTTTACCAGCTTCCTACACCTGCTGCTCATAACCAGTCTTCAGAGGACCTGGGCAGGAAGGACTAAGGCTCTCTGGCAGTGTGCTGAAGCTGAAACTGTGGTGGCAAGACTGTGGTGGCAAGCCAGTGTGCCCATGCATCTTTGAATACTTTGATAAACAATCTCCTCTTCTCAGAATAATTTTTGTTTCTCTTGGAAAATATTTTTAGCACCATTGGGCTATGGAAAGAAAAGGTGTAATGTTACATTTATTTGCTTAGAATGTAATTTTAAAATATATGTTTCATGCAGTAGTTGTGGCTGTGGGAATTGCAAAGCCATAGGAAGAAATGCTTGGTGAATTCATTTGCATACCAATACCCAGAATGCTTTTCCAGCTCACTGCTATTTAATCTAAGTCAGCTGGTGTCAGAGCCCTGGGAACAACTGAAGAGTTTTGACGTGCTTCTTTGTGCTTGCATCAAGTTCCTTTTCTGCATGAAGTGCATAGTGAAACCTCAAATTTTTATCTTTAATATGAAGTTTTCTATAAAGCTTTGAATATTTTAAAATCCATTTTTAACTTTTCTTTAAACCTTCCTATAATACAAGGCTCAAATTACAATTTAAATAATATTTTAATTGATAAGTGCATTACCTTGAGTTATTTAAATGCATGTAGGAGAATTAGAAGGGAACATTTTTCCATTTCGAGGAAGGTCAAATGGAAGATAATTTTGTAACTTTTGAAAATCTGTAGATCTGGTACTTGAAAGATGATAGCGTCTCCTAAAAGGCAAGGGCAAGAAAAATCTAAGGAAAATTAGAATCATGTAACACTGACAGCAAGTATGAATTTAAAAGTATGCATTTTCTGGAGTGGGCCAAGTGCTAAAGAAAGTTAATTATAACCATTTGACAGTAATAAAGGTTATATTAATGTTCTGAAAATAGCAATATTATTGTTGACAAGACTTTAAAGGTTCACATTTTTTATTCACATTTGCAATTATTTAAAAAAATTTCTTCCATAGCATTGAAATAGCGTAGGAGGTGTAGAGAAATGAGTAGGTTTTGATTAAATAAAATTGCTGTGTGAAGATAATTGTTAAGTATGTACAATTTAGTGCATAAAGGTCCACTTTACTATGTACATGTAGGTATCAATCTACTTAGAATATTTTGCAAATGAGTTACAGAAACTAGGAAGAAATTATAAATAAAAAGAGGTTGAGAAATAAAAATATAAGTCGCAGAAACCTAGGTATATGAGTTTAATCTGTGCTTTGTTCCCTTACAAAGCCTTAGTAATATGTCTTTAGGTATTTTATTATACATAATAGTGCAAAAGAAAAAATTGTTAGCTAATAAAGCAGAAGAGAGAAGGCTGGCAAATGTATCCTATTTCTTTATCTTTATCTTTTTCTTTTTGTGGTTATGCTGTCTTTGTTGACCCTATTCTAGAATCTACATCATAGCATTCAAAGTTTCTTCTTATAAAAATTGTCTCTGATTTTCTAGTGATTTGGTTTTAATCTGAGAGCCTCTATAATGATTGATGCAACTGTACCATACTGGACATATACTCAAGGGACTTGCAAATATTTTCACTTACATTTACCATTACTGTCCATACTATAAGAATTTTAGAAAACATATGTGAAACACAAATGAAATGCAAGCATACTGAGTGAGTTAATTCAGCTTCAAAAAGAAATTCTGTGATATATTGCTTTCTTTTTGCTTTGTTTTGTTGGATATTTATTTTATACATATTTCAAATGTTATCCCCTTTCTCAGTTCCCTCCATCTGCATCCAGGAAACCTCCTATCTCATCCCCCTCTCCCTACTTTTATGAAGGTGCTCCCCCACCCACCCACCCACTCCCACCTCCCTGCCCTCACATTCCCCTACAATGGGGCATCGAGCCTTCACAGAACCAAGGGCCTCTTCTCCCATTGATGTCCAACAAGGCCATCCTCTGCTATATATGTGGCTGGAAATATGGATCCCTTCATGTGTACTCTTTGGTTGATGATTTAGTCCCTGGGAGCTCTGGAGTGTCTGGTTGGTTGATATTGTTGTTCTTCCTATGTGGTTGCAAACCCCTTCAGCTTTTTCAGTTCTTTCTCTAACTCTTCCATTGGGGACTCTGTGCTCAGTCCAATAGTTGGCTGCAAGCATCCTTCTCTGTATTTGTCAGGATCTGGCAGAGCCTCTCAGGAGACAGCTATATCAGGTTCCTGTCAGCATGCACTTCTTGGCATCCAAAATAATGTTTGAGTTTGGTGTCTGTATATGGAATGGATCCCCAAGGGGAGAGGCAGTCTCTTGGATGGCCCCTCCTTCAGTCTGTGCTCCATGCTTTGTCTCATTTCTTTCTGTGAGTATTTTGTTCCCCCTTCTAAGAAGGACCGAAGCACCCACACATTGGTCTTCCTTCTTTTTGAGCTTCACATGGTCTGTGAATTGTATTTTGGGTATTCTGAGCATTTGGACTAATATCCACTTATCAGTGAGTGCATACCATGTGTGTCCTTTTGGGTTTGGGTTATCTCACTCAGGATGCTATTTTCTAGTTCTATCCATTTGCCTAAGAATTTCATGAAGTCATTTTTATTAATAGCTGAGTAGTACTTTATTGTGTAAATGTACCACCTTTTCTGTATCCATTCCTCTGTTGAAGGACACCTGAGTTGTTTCTAGTTTCTGACTATTATAAATAAGGCTGCTATGAACATAGTGGAGCATGTGTCCTTGTTATATATGTTTGAGCATGGGTATATGCCCAGGAGTGTTATAGCTGGGTCCTCAGGTAATACTATGTCTGAATTTTTGAGGAATCACCACAGTGATTTCCAGAATGGTTGTACCAGCTTGTAATCCCACCAATAATGAAGGAGTGTTCCTCTTTCTCCACATCCTTGCCAGCATCTGCTGTCACCTGAGTTTCTGATCTTAGCCATTCTGACTGGTGTGAGGTGAATTCTCAGGGTTGTTTTGATTAGCATTTGCCTGATGATTAAAGATGTTGAACATTTCTTTAGGTGCTTCTTGGCAATTTGATATTCCTCAGTTGAAATCTCTTTGTTTAGCTCTGTACCCCATTTTTAAGAGGGTTATTAGATTTTCTGGAGTCTAACTTCTTGAGTTCTTTGTATATATTGGATAATAGCTCTCTATCAGATGTAGGATTGGTAAAGACCTTTTCAAATCTGTTGGTTGCCATTTTGTCCTACTGATAGTGTCAATTGTCTTATATAAGCTTTGTAATTTTATGAGGTCTCATTTGTCAATTCATGATCTTAGAGCATAAGCCACTGGTGTTCTGTTCAGGAAAATTTCCCCTGTGCCCACATGGTCAAGGCTCTTTCCCACGTTCTTGTCTATTAGTTTCAGTGTATCTGGTTTTATATGGAGATCCTTGATCCACTTACACTTGAGCTTTATACAAGGAGATAGGAATAAATTGATTTGCATTCTTCTACATGCTGACCTCCAGTTGAACCAGCACCATTTATTGAAAATGCTGTCATTTTTCCATTGAATGTTTTTAGCTCCTTTGTCAAAGATGAAGTGACTGTAGGTGTGTGGGTTCATTTCTGGATCTTCAGTCCTGTCCTATTGAGCTTCCTGCCTGTCTCTGTACTAGTACCATGTGTTTTTTATTACTATTGCTCTGTAGTACAGCTTGAGGTCAGGGATGGAAATTCCCCCAGAAATTCTTTTATTGTTTTTATTTTTTATCCTGAGTTTATTGTTTTTTTTTAATCCTGAGTTTATTGTTTTTGTGAATGAAATTGAGAATCTCTCTTTCTAATTCTATGAAGAGTTGAGTTGGAATTTTGATGGGGATTGCATTGAATCTATAGATTGCTTTTGGCAGGATGGCCATTTTTACTATATTAATCCTGCCAATCCACGAGCATGGGAGATCTTTCCATTTTCTGAGATCTTCTTTGATTTCTTTCGTCAGAGACTTGAAGCTCTCTCCACACAGGTTTTTCACTTGCATGGTTAGAGTCACACCAAGGTATTTTATATTACTTGTAACTATTGTGAAAGGTGTCATTTCCCTAATTTATTTCTCAGTCTGTTTATCCTTTGAGTAGAAGAAGGCTACTGATTTGTTTGAGTTAATTTTATATCCAGCCACTTTGCTGAAGTGAACACATCAGTAGCCTAAATGAGGGTGTGGAGAATCAATGAGGAAATGAGGAAATGAGGAAATGAGGAAATGAGGGTGTGGAGAATCAACCAAGATGAAATAAGAATATCATATATGGAAACTTGTTACTTTGTAAGCTAATTTTAAGAGCTAAAATACTTATATACTTAAAATCAAAGTAAAACAAGAAGTTGAAATGTTCATTGTTATGTTTTGGACCACCTTGTCCTTCTCTTTCTTATATTCTCCTAATTCTTTCCCAAGGGTCTTCAAGGAATAGTGACTATATTCTTCATTCTCTTATTGCCACACTGACTTTTGTTTAAAGCAGAGAGGATAACAATACTAGAGAATTGAAGAACAATTAAACACTCATTATAGAGTTATAGTACTCATATATAGAGATATAGAACTATCAATGATTTCGAATCTTTACTCTTCACATCATATGTACCTCAGGGTATGCTAAATAAAATACAGGAAGAGGGTCACTATGCTTAACTATGCTGTCTCACTGTGCTCTTAAATTGCTATATGTGCTCAGTTTTACCTACATGATTTAATTGATTTATAGTTTTCTGTTCTGTAATTTTTTTCATTCAACTGTTTTTGAAGGTTTGCCTTTCTATACACCTTTATGTGCATCTTTACAAATATAGCTTATTTGCTTTAAAAATATTTTCACAAAAGATTATTTTCACAAATGTATAATACTCCACTATATTATTACACATCTGTGACCATGTAAATTATTTCTAATTGTCATTTGTTTCTAGTTAATGTCTTCTTAAAAGTAACACCACAATTCATCCTCTAGTATATGTATACATATGGCAAATCTGAATCAAAGCATCAGGGGACTTAGAACTCACAGAACAGAACTGTCTTCAAATTTTTAGTCAAAGTCAAATAGTTTCTCATACTGGGCATCAAGTCAGTGTTGGTGATAGCAGATTCTTGTCAGATCTGAGTTTCAATATTGCGACTCATTTTCCTTATTCCATATATTCTTAAGGAATGCACTCACATAACTGTGATTCTATCTTCCACTCAACCTTCACTGAGCCCATGTTGACAAAGAAAGAAGCAGAGTACCTCCCCACGTTGACTTGAATTCTTGTGACCTGTACCTGACATTTTCCATTTCCATTTCCAGTATATTTTGTCTCTTTTCCTGTCTCTGTCTTGCTTTCCTTTTAAGTATTTGCCTGTGTATATCTTCAAAATCTGCCCTTGAAAGGGGCACTTTATCCTAACTTCTTGCTGTTCACTCTCTTTCTTGAACCTTTTCATGACTGACAAAATCTGCTGTAGAGACTCCAAAGAGCCCAAAGTGAACTCTCCTTGCTCTCTCTCTCTCTCTCTCTCTCTCTCTCTCTCTCTCTCTCTCTCTCTCTCCCTCCCTCCCTCCCTCCCTCCCTCCCCCTCCCTCC
>NW_021621185.1:4100423-4128248 GCF_004785775.1 Grammomys surdaster | reverse complement strand
TCTCTCTTTCTCTCTTTCTCTCTCTCTTTCTCCCTTTCTCTTTCTCTTTCCTCTTTACCCCCCATTCAACTCCCCTACTAAACATAGTATTTCTTTAACGTTCTGTTTAGATTTAGTTAGAATTGCTGTAGGAGATTTGGTCCAGCTTAGTCCACACTGCATTGTTTCTTCATATTCTGTGCACTATTTGTATCTTTGGTGACTTATGAGCCTGTCTTCTGACTATGCATTGATTTAGTATTGTTTTCTTTAAATCTTCAGGCCCTGGGCCATAATGGTCATGGTAAAACTATACTTTTTCTAAATGTCTTTGAGTTTTAGAAAAAACATACATGTCAAGGGCTTTAAATAAGCAATTGCTGATAGTTGACAGTAAAAGGAAAGCTTTTGAGTAGTACACTCAAACAAGGGACAGTAAGAGGTTTTGCTATATGGATCTGAAACTGAAGAGAAGCACATAGTCTGAAAACATTGATCTACACAGTACCAATAAGCATATAAAGGCAAAATGATATGATAAATTACCTGTAATAGTGGTAGAATCTAAAAAGTAGACCACTGGAATGTAAATAATGCTGTATTATGGTCTAATCTAATTCAATCTTTTTCTCCTGATGAAGATTTTTATTAGTCTAGAAGAGTAGACTGAAAGGCACTGAGATATAGACATGAAATCATCTGGCAATTGTTCTAAGGATGTATATATGTTTTGTAATTCTATGTAGTTATCCATGGCTTGTAATTTATAAATTGCCAAGTAATGGCTTTCTCTCAGTGTTTATCATTGTTTTAAAAAGTATGTTACTTCTCTCCTTAAAGAACTGACAGGATTCCCAGAGGCACATAGGAAAACTCCAAAGCCTTTTGTGCCTTGGCCAATGAGACACTGCAACTTTCTGGTATTTCTTTGCTTTTACTAACTTCTGGTTTCCGTTTCTCCATCTGCTCTGAATCCACAAGTTCCTTCATGCATCTAGGGAAATGTTCTCCTGCCACAGGACTTTTGTACTATAGCTATCTGTTAGATAGGGCATGGTCTGCTTATGTATTCCATGTGTTTCTTTCTCATTTTGTATTATTTTTGGCTAGCATGACCATAAGCATCTGCACTTGAATTCCTACAAAATCAGCTAAGTAGCTCACATTGTTTTCATTCTATATAATAATCTTTTTATCTTTGTATCTATTTTCCTGTCATCTATATATGTATCTATTTATCCATCCATCTCTGAATCTATTAATATCTATCTATCTATCTATCTATCATCTATCTATCTATCTTCTTCTTTTCCTTCATCATCATCTATCTCTCTATCTCTACAATTATGACTATCAACCTATTAGCTATCTATCTAGCATCTATCTGTCAATTATTGATCTACTCACCTGTATGTCTTTTCTTTAATATGGTAATAGAGGATTGAGTTGTACATTTGATTTCTTTTTATAAAGTGTTCTTTTGTCATTTAGAGACACTTAATAATTTCTCACTACATGAATAGTGTCAAGACTTTAAGATATTTAGAAAATTTATGAGATGACGTTTAAGCATCTGTACCTCATTTACTTTACAGAATCAAAATCTCATCATCTCTTAGTAATTCTATTAGGTTTTAAAACAATATTATACAGAAAACCCTCCTTGTTTAAAGTTTCATTTCTAATGTCTACTGTACATTGAAAACTCAATAAGTTATTCTTTTTTTTCAGCAGTTCCAATTAATACAATTAATGAATCTTTCTTTTATTAGGAAATATTTACTGATTCTCATTATATGTTTAATGCTTCACTGATGTTTGGTACCACTGATAGGATAGAGAGTTATCTTAAACAGCATTTCATGAATCTAAAGATGTATTTATCATGTAAATAATTTTGAATTAACTTGAAATACTTCCCTAGGATTTCAACAAAGAAATGTACATGTGAAGAACTGAATTCTTCTTTTGTTTCATATACCCATAAATGGCAACTCAAATATCCACCAGGATTAGCAAGGAGTTTTTTATAAAACACTCTGACTCTGCCATAATTCTCCCTTTAGCTCATGTACTATTGATCCTCAACCCAATAAAGAGAAACATAAAAATTCATAATGATTATGTTCTTACTCCAAAATCTGGAGCTTACTTGATGATACTGCTTCTTAATTACTTATCTCACTTTAAATGCAATTCATCTTTGCATTTTTCACTGTACATTGAGACAGCAAAGAAGTTGTGTGTGCTTATGGCTGAAAAAAATGTAGTAGAGAAGTGTTCAAAAACCTGTTTGTACATAGTCTAGCCCCTGTCCCTTACTGCTAACATGCATTCTTCTAAGTACCAATCAACACGTGTTGAAGTGAAAGTCATTATCAGAACTCTCTTCCTCCATTACAACTTTATTTTTTAAAGTCATTTTATATTAACGTCATGTAATCCATTTTTTACTGGTTTATTATGTTGAGAGTTTTACTATTGGATGTTTGGTTGGTCACATTTTCTATGATATATGACATTTCATTTAGTGCTAATTTCCCCCATGTTGAAAAAAAGGAAGTTTAAAAAAAACCCTTTCAACTGTTCTTAAAGTAGCTCTAAGGTGTTAGCAGTCTGTCTGCCTGTTGTCTAGATAGCATAAAATAGTTTCCTCTTTTATCCCAGACCCCCACTCAAACAAGCACTAATGACTACTAGTCAAACACTGAAATACACAACTGACAATCAATTATTTGGATATTCACAGCTCTGAGATCTCTCAGAGTCTTGTATTTAAATAAAATCTATAATAAGAAACATGATGCCAATCTTATGTTACACTATCATACTGTGTGAGTCACCATCCTCTGCACCTGTGCTGTTGTGCCCATTCCCCTGTCTCTATGCATTTCCCCAAGAAGACTGGTCAAGGAGAAATCCAAACTTAGGTGGTAGGCTGCCGAGTGTGTCTCCTTGTTCCTGTTTTGATCCCTGTTCCTGTTTTTATTCCTGTTCCTGTTTGTGTTCCTGTTTTGTGGGGAGTATAAAAGGGAGCTATGCAGTTAAAAATATAGCATTTAGTCTTTACCAGATGACTCCTTGTTTTTCTTTCTATTGCCTTCAGCCCTCCACCAATCCAAGGAATTCAGTCAGCTGTGCTGGCATAGCTGACAAGTGGAGGTCCCACTGAGATCGGAAAGATGAGGAAGATTGCTGATGGGCCATCTCCAGGGCGCACATTAAGACAGGAGATGCATTGGGCATGAACCAAAGGTAAGTTTTTGGGGTAAGTAAATGGCCATGGATTTGGCACATAGTAAGGAGTTGCTGGCTAAGCAACTATCTACTCTTCTGGCTCAGCAGGGAATTGCTATTGAAGCTAGGGTTATTGAAGAATTTATGAAAGAATTACAAAAATTCTCAGTTTGGGGCATTTGGAAACTGGTTAGGGATGCCCTTGTCAGTCAAAATGAATTGGTTAAGGAACAAATTGAGGAGGCTAAGAAAACTCTTGGAGAAGTTCAGGAGGAATTGGCTAGGGAGTCCCTATGTGTATCTTCTTCCTCCTCTTCATCTACATCAGGGGATTCTTCTTCTTCTTCTGTGGAGGAGGAACTATTGGGGGCCGTTGGAGGAAAGGAAGTGGGCTCCAGGAGAAAAGAGAGGGGGAGGCTGCAATCCCGGGAAAGTTTTTTCAGAGGTCTCGCCTGGAGTGGCCATGTCTCATGGTCCCCGGCAGCCAGGTGCAGCCACCGCACCTGCAGGAGGCAAGACTCGAGGCCAGTACGGGCCCTTTGTAGTGGCTGTCAAACAGGAGCACAGTGAGGGTTCTCAAGCTGGAGAGAAGAGGCCCCAGCAGGAGGAGCCAGTGAAGAAGCCAGGCTGGCCCAAAGGCAAGAAAAGAAAAAAGATTCTCCCAAATTGGCCCAAGGCCCCGGTCATGGGCTATGTTCGATTCCTGAATGAGAGGCAGGAGCAGATTCACACCCGCTACTCAGACCATCCCTTTCTGGAGATCACCAAAATGCAGGGTATGGTGGTGCACTCCTCTAGTCCCAGCTACTCGGGAAGCTGAGACAGGAGAATCGCTTGAGTCAGTAGTTCTGGGCTGTAGTGCGCTATGCACTGAGTCGGCATCAATATGGTGACTTCCCGGGAGCAGGAGACCACCAGGTTGCCTAAGGAGGGGTGAACTGGCCCAGGTCGGAAATGGAGCCTGGTCCAAAATCCACCGATATTGATGAGTGTGAGCCTTGATGCCCCTGTGCCTGTCTTGATATGACCCCTTTCCTTTTGTTGTGTTTAATCAGACCAGTGAGGGGGGGGCAGCTAAATTGTTCTGCTGAGTCTTGTTTTCTAGCAAATTGTTGGATTGGACTTATGGTGGATACCAGTGGAATCTGATGGGGCTGAAGTTGTCGTTTAGATTTCAGAATTACTGCTGGGATCGATGCTGCCATTGCCATCACAGCATGGGCTGCTGTGGGTGCAGGCACTGCCTTATCCAGCAACATACATACTGCCCAGACATTGACTGAACTTTCAGGGAGGGTACAGATACATTGCTTTCTCAGAGTGATATTCAGTCTCATTTTCATATTGCTGTTTTAGATTCAAATCAACAAATTGCCTTGGTTTAAGAACAAGTAGATTTTATGTTATCCACCAGACATGTTGTTAGCTATGATCCCTTCTTTCATTCCATTTGTGTTACACCTGTGCATGTAATTAATGCTTCCTCTTCTGTTAAGTATTTGAATCGGTTGATTTCTGGCTCTTGGAATGCTACTTATTATAATCTTACTTGGCAGCTCTTTAATAAGATTGTTTTAGTTAATAATACCAGAGTTGATCCTATTGATGGGTCATCTCTCTTGAGCATGTTTCATCAAGTGGGAATGCTGGTGAAAGAGTGGGCTGGAGTTACTTCCTTGGCAGTTTTTAGTCTAATTTTGCTGATGCTTGTTTTTGGGGTGCCTGTGCTGCCTTCGGGCACAACAGGTACAATCTCAAGCTGTTGTGCGAGGATTGGTGCTTTTACATGGTCGAGGGGATCCCTCTGCTCAAGTGTGGCTGACCATGCTACAAAAAATGTAATTATTCACCTAGACCAGAGCTGCAGCTGGAACTGCAAGGGAGTTTCCCTGAAAGACATGCCTGGCTGCATAGGGGTTGGTGTTGATACAGTTCCCCTTCTCAGGGAAAAGACACCTGGATGGGTATGACCATACCACCTCACTGTACAACGGCAAGGGGCTGGGGGTCATTACAATATCCCCAATTTTCACTGAGAGTCTGGTCTCTGTCTCCGCTCGGCCTCTAATTAAAAGAAAAAGGGTGAATTGTGAGTCACCATCCTCTGCACCTGTGCTGTTGTGCCTGCTCCCCTGTCTCTATGCATTTCCCTGAGAAGACTGCTCAAGGAGAAATCCAAACTTAGGTGGTAGGCTGCTGAGTGTGTCTCCTTGTTCCTGTTTTGATCCTTGTTCCTGTTTTTATTCCTGTTCCTGTTTGTGTTCCTGTTTTGTGGGGAGTATAAAGGGAAGCTATGAAGTTAAAAATATAGCATTTGGTCTTTACCAGATGACTCCTTGTTTTTCTTTCTCTTGCCTTCAGTCCTCCGCCAGTCCAAGGAATTCAGTCAGCAATGCTGGTGTAGCTGACAATACTGGCATCTTAAGATATTGGAATGTGCTTTCAGAAATATAATTTGGTATAGAGGAATTTTGATCCAGCAGTCTTGCTCTGGCAAGAGATCACATCCAAAGACCTAAGTCTATATAATCTGGCTGGAATACAGACATGCCCTTAGTACACATCTTTAATCCCTAACAATGGAGATGTTAGCTTGTAGAAGAAAGCAGCTATGTTTGAAATTGACATCTAATTGAGGGGAAGACAAAATGATGAATTAGAGAAAGAACTGACAGAATAAGTCAGTGATAGGAAATGCCTAACTCTTGTGAGAACAGACAAGAATGAGAAACTACTTAAGACCAGTGCAGAGAGAGAAAGTTCCATCAGTTCTGTTCATGCAGTTGAGTTCAATCAGGGTAGTTTGGGGCTTTGAGCTGGTGTTCAGTCCAGTGAGTGCAGTGAAGTAGGTTGAGTTCCGTTGGGAGTTCATGAAGTTCAGTACAGGTCAGCAGAGGCAGATCAAGCTAGACAATAAGAAGGAGCCAGAACATTAGAACAAATTGTCTGAGATAGTTTGAGGTCAAGCAGAGCAATTCAGTGAGAAACTGGGAGAAGCCAGATTGAATCAGTCGGCATGGAGAGAAGTTTGAGCCAGAACAAATGAGTTGAATCAGCCATCTAGAGTTCAGAAAGGACTAGAAAGGGTGATCTTCAGCAGTAAGACTCACAGAAGACAATTATGTCAGACAAGTAAAAGATACTTTTACAGTCTGGGAGAGATGAAGCAAGCAAGTATTCTTGAGAGGAAGTAGAAATATCAATGGATAAGATAGTAGAAGTTAGAAGACAAAAACCATTACTTTTCCTTAGACAGTCTCACCTGAAGATGAATTCATCTTTATGAATAGTTTAATAAAATGTGGTTATGGCTGTTAAGTTTGAGGATAGAAAGCTTTTAAAATTAATTGGGTTTTTATTTCCACTCATTTTTCTCAATAAGAAAATATTTCAAAGAAATTTAGCCTCATTAAGTTCTTCTTTGGAGACCAGCAGTCTTTAGATTCAAATGTTTTCCAATTAAGTCTGTAGGCCAGTAATGAACCTTCAACCTAACCCATTAAGTGATATGAACATTAGGTTGTTGTCAATATTACTTCTAATTTGACTCTTAAGTAGTATAGGTTTTAAGCAATTTTCACAGAAAGTACATAGCTTTTGCAAAAAATATATAACTCTTTCCATTGTTAATTTATTTTGACATAGCAGGATTCAACCTGATCCAGTTTTGTGAACTAGGTTTCAGAAACAGAGCAGCGGCAATGAAGAGTGGTAGAGGAGCTCAGGAATATAGTCTGGGTAATTTAGGGGAAGAAATAACCTTGATTCTTTTCTTGCAGCAGTAGCTATTTCAGAAAGTTGATGAGTTGAGCAACACCCTTTTGGAAAGGTATTTAATGTCTGAAGCAATAAATAGAAGCAAATTTCCTAATTTCTGGGATGAAAATAAATGTAAACTTGCCCCTTTCTTTGCCAATTATAGTCAGGTTATCAGGTCTAATGGTCAAGGAAAGTATTTCTTTCTCCTTTCTCTCTTTCTCTGTCTTTCTTTCTCTCCCTCTGTATCTTTCTCTCTCTCTCTCCCTGTCCCCTCTCTTTCTCTCTATCTCACATACTTCAGATTTAGAATTAAGATTAAATTCTATGCTCTTTGCATAACTGTTGACATTGGAATCTTTCTCTACCTTCAGCATACTGATAATGAATATATGTTTTCAATAGACAAATATCACAGGCAATATAAGCATTGGCTGGTCTATTATTCATGTAGTAGGGTTTATCAACAGTGATACGCTGAAACAAATATTGTACTGCTCTTACGTGGATCAAATTTTGAATCTCATATTAGATGTACACATACTCTAACTTCACGTCATGGAGCCAGTTGGTCCATGAGTCTCCACTTCTCCCAGCCACTAGGATGATGGAACACCACTGGGAAGGTGAAATGCAGATGCTAGACTGAGTTTACCTGCATGCCACTGTCTGGTGCTGGGCTTTAGGGAAACTACCAATACACAGGCTCAGGTAGTGAGAAGCTCCACGGGCATGTAGTCATCACTGGAAAATGGCACAGACAAATCAGGAACGAAGGGTGGGGTTCCATGAGCCCATGATGAAGCAGGCCCCAAACTTCTGGACATCTAGGTGCCTCTGAGTCACAAGGAGTTGGAAATGAATTTGGGTGCCCACAGTCTGAGGACAATGACCAGCCTAGCATCAGGGTTTTGGGAACTCCAGCTTAGATCATTGGGAGTTATACTTAGCTTGGAGGTAGTTGTCTGAGACTGCAAAGGGGTCGTCTGCTAGGGGGTTAGACAGTGTTATTGAAGGCCTTCTCCATGTTCCTCATGATGTGTGGAGTATGGTGACCTTTTCCAGGCCAGGAATCTAGTAGGCAGCAGGGAGGCATTTACCATCTCAGGTGTGTACCTGGATGGCGGGCTCTCAGACCTACTCAACCTTATCAAATTCCTGACATGGTCCATTGTTCCACAGGATCCACCTCTTACTGAGCTCTCTGGACCACAGGACTCATCACAAAATATTTCCTTGGACAGCTGGCTCTGACAAGAGCCATCTAGAACTTGTACACCCCAAGTCCTCAATGTCATCTTTAGAGAATCTACACAACATTTAATGAGGCATCCAATAACACATTGGAGGAGAGTTTAAGATTATACAGTTGCATTTTAAAGAGAAACTACCCACAGCAAAGACTAGAAAAAAGGTGTACATTCCTAAGAAGTGAAATGAAAACACAAACTGAGCAATTATTATGTTCCATGAATGAAATTAGTTGCTCTGAACACATTAGTTCGGCACCCTGAAAGATCCAAACCAGAAATCAGAGTGTTCTGCCTGTATAGTAAGTTTCTCAAGAAACAAAAAGTAACAACATAAACTTAATTGTATGTGTTTGTTTTTCAAGATGTGCATACTGCTGACTTTCTGGGATTAAGATAACATTTTTCATGTAGATAGGGTAAGATATAGGACCACGTATTGCCAAATCACATATATAAACATTATTAGGTCTGATGAATATGTAAATATACTTCTATGGTATAACATGACAAATTATACAGAAAAACTGTACAAACAATTCTTTAGGGGCAAATAAAAGAGCCAGTTCATTTTCCTGAGGAAGAAAGGAAAGATTTTGTAGCACAGGGAAAATTTTGAGTGGGGATATGAAATATATTAGACGTTCTGAAAGAACTCTACATACATCACATGGTCACCTTGTGTATGTTGTTTCCTACCTATACTGTGAGGAACTTACAAGATATAATTTAATAGATTTTCTTCTGTTTACTCAGACTCTTGAGAAGGGAAAGGAAGCAGGAGTAACAGATGTAAAGCAGGGAAACATAGAGTGATAAAATCTGACAGATGAAGTAGAAAGAGCTTATACATGGAGGCACGTGTAAGAGAAGCAGACAATAAAGATGGCACTAGAAATGTCAGGGAAATAATGAAGAGAAGCATCAGAAGCATAGATAGATATCAGAGAGTAGGAGGTGAAATAAAGGAAACAATGGAGAAATATGGCTAAGAAGGTAAGGGAAACAAAGAACTTTATTGTATTTTGATTTATGTTGCTACAATAGAAACATCATCTCTTATGGCAATTTCCATGTATATTTTCTTACAAAAACAGAAAAAAGTTTATTGAAAGTAGCTAAAATAGAGCTGGAGAGATGGCTCAGTGGTTAAGAGCACTGACTGTTCTTCCAAAGGTCCTGGGTCCAATTCCCATTAACCACGTGATGGCTCACAACCATCTGTAATGGGGATCTGATGCCCTTTTCTGAAGACAACTACAGTGTACTCGTATACAGGAAATAAACAAATAAATAAATCTTAAAAAATGAGAAAGTAGCAAATCTGAAAGTAGGAACTGACACAGAAACCATGGAGGAGAAATGCTTACTAATTTGGTACAAAGATTAAATTCATCTTCCTTTCTGATATGGCCCTGAATGTCTAAGAGTGACACTACCACAGTGGCCTGGAGTCTCCTACATCAACTAACAGTCAAGAATATGTTCCACAAACATGTCCATAAATCAATCTGATGGATTCAGTTCCTCAGTTGAGATTCTCTCTGCTCAACCATCTCAACTTGACAAACAAACTAGCCACCAGAGAGTTTAACGTGCTTTCAAATCCAGGACTCATGATAATGGTGTGGAGTCCATCTTTTTAACACGACCAATTAGGCCATAGCAAATTGTCATCCATGACAACATAAGCATATGAGTAACTTTACACAGAATTAACATGTATGTATTTGGAAATATATACATATATATGTCTACACACGTATGTTACAACAATTGATGAACAAAAGCTAAATGTTTGAAAAATAGAAAGAAGGGTTAGAGCTGGGAGCAAGAAAAGGAAAGTGGAAGGATAATCATATATAATCACAAACTAAAAGAAATAATTTTTAAAATTAAATTTAAGTATTTTGTGAAATATGAATAACCTTTTTGTATTTAAAATAAAGCATGGACTTTTTATCTTTAGGTGTTGTATTTCTTTAGTGAGAACTAACAATTCTGATGTCTAAACCATTCTATAAATGATTGCACTGTGTGCTTTTAGCAAACATAGGGCATCTTTAAGGAAATGCTTTATAAGGCGTTATAGGTGAAAATACTATTTCTGTTTCTGAAGCAGTGTTTCAATCTCACTCCCACTTATTGTGTATTATGTACACTGTCCTAATGTCTTTTAGGTTCCCTCAATTTAGGGTGTGGTAGACTTTTCTGACTCTATAGCTATAAACTCTTGCAACACATAACAAAAAGCCGATCAGACAAATGGCAAACATTGTCTGTATTCTCTGTGCACTTGGCAGGGATTTTTCATATTGTACATTATTGGCTGTGCTGTGTGATAGCACAACAGAGCCTTTGTAATGCTCTCGGCAGAGCTATTTATATACTGCGCCTCGACTAAGTACCCTTTCCTCTGCTGGTGTTCTTCCACAGCCTCAAAGAGAAAGTGATTTGCCCAAATAAAAGAAGTATGGATTGGTATCACCCAGAGCACAGGATGCTGCAAAGGCAAAGTAAGTCTTTATAGAGCTCACATTAAATGTCATTATTTTTTGTTGAATAGTAAAATGCAGGTTAGCCCACAGTGGAGAAATGGAATAGTTCCCTCAAGCAGGCTTAGATAATTAGAATCTGGTTTGCCTGCACCTGAGTTCAATACACTATGTTAGGTCAAGATCTTTGGACTCTGAGGCCACCTGGTTATCAGTGATTTCCTTCATAAACTGTTCAGATCAAAACTTTAACAGGTGTTGGTCAAAAGGCACCTTTTCACCTGGGATAATTTTTAAAATTAGGTTAGTGAAAGTGTAAAGGACTTTGCTATACATGGTACACAAGAAAGAGGGTGAGCATAAAACTAATAAAACAGTGAGAAAATATTATTTGTTCTTAGATATCTAAATAAATGATTGATAATTTTAAAATGACAGTTAAATTCATTAGAAGATAACATCATAATTCTTCTTGCTATTCCATGTTTGGGTTAGCAGTGGATCTTATGCTTTTGAATTTACCTTCTTTCTCCAAAGTAGCTTGAAACCTTTGTATGTTCTTAAAATCATTCAGACTTCACAATTTTCCAGCTTTCATAAGGACACAGTTTATGTGACATTCTTCCTTTAACTTGACATGGGATGTACTCTCTCTTATCTGATACAACTAACAAGGCTGTGCTGCAATCTGACATTTGTATTCACATTAAAAAGTCTGATATTTGGATTCACTCATATTCATCCAGGACATGCTCAACAGCATGACTTTGAAAATAGCTTAAAATGCATAAAAATAATAAGGAAAAGGATACTAGCAGAATGCAATGCTCTAGTCCAGTTAATGTCATGCTAACCAAAGACTATAGAAAATGTCAATTTTCTGTGGTTAAGGCAGACTACAGAAGTGTGTGCAGTTTCAGAAAAAAATTAGGCAAAAAATGATGATCATTACTCTATGTATTCATTACTTGGTTAACAATTTACAAGAATAGACAGCTACAAGGATTTATTTCTACACCTACATTTTCTTGATCTTACTAGTACTATAAAATAAATGTCAGTAGGGAATAAAGAAAAAAATCTAAAATTAGCTTCCAGGTGTTTAAAAATTAAGTATTTTTTGATGCTTAATAAATAACATGATGTTCATAAAGAAAAACCATGTGTGTGTGTTTGTCAAGTATACTTATAAATTTATTCTCTTCTTGAAAGACTGTCTTGAATATTCTTCCAAGAATAATACCCCAGTTATCACTTGGCTTACTTTCTCTGTAAGGCATGAAAATTGAGTATAATCATTTATTTAAACAACATCAATTTAGTAGGCTATGCTATGTAAGGTTATACTATGTAAGAACTATGTAAATAGGTTATACTATGTAAAAAAATGGGGGCCTTATATGTTTTCTAATTTTCAAATGTATAGAATATGCAAATATCTGTCAGTGAACTCATATTTGAAAGTGGAAGCCTGTTTATATTAAGGTGTAGCAGCTTCCAGTAGTGGAGGAAGGCTAATTTAAGAATGGAACTTTAGTGCAGGTACAATGGCTCAGCAGTTAAAAGTCCTTCTTGCTCTTCACAAGAAGATAAGTTTAGTTTCCAATACCCATAACTGATGGCTCACAACTTCCTGTAACTGCTGCTCTGGGAGATATGTAGCGTTCTTCTGGCCTCTTCAACTACTACACACACATAACATGAACAGGCACAGACACATACTCACCAGTAAGTATAAAAATAAATCTTGAAGCATCAGTTATTAATATGATTCAAATGACTATAAAACCTTTTGCTTGAAAAATCACAATGGTATGTTTTCAGAAGTAGGACCTTTAAAAGCATGAAGCTGAATGTACTTAGCTTGGCTGTTCTTGAGCAACTTCTCAGAACAGAAATTCATCTTCTGAAATTGTCCATTTGTATATTTGTGAAAAAAATGACACTCCTCTAAAAGGTTTGTTGGAAATTGGCATGTTATAACACTTAAAATGCCAAAGTCAACTGAACATATCAAGTCTTCTCAAAAGTCATGTAACTAGGAAAACTGTTATTCATCTTTGACACATTTTAAAACATATATATGATAGGCTTGTTTTTACAGTTTTGATTGATACCAAAAGAAGCAAGCATTTTAGAGAACATTTTTGGCATACTGGATGATAGTTTCAAGTAACTATGATTAAGAAGTAATTAAGCCTAAAATGTATATTAATTTTTATTATACCTATTATCTATCTATCTATCTATCTATCTATCTATCTATCTATCTACTATCATCTTACCTACCAACTCTCTATCTGTATAGGAGATATGAGTTCATAAACACGTCTCTCTATCTGTTAGGTATTATCTCTTTTGTATATAGGAAGTAACTTAGACTCATGAACAATTTTGATGATATTTGCCTTCATTAATTTGGTGTCAGAATGCCATCACAGACCAAATCTATACATGATTTCAAAGCTAATAATTATTTGTGTTTTATTCTTTTATCTTAAAACTATTGTTTTGCTTAGTTAGGTTCACTGCACTTTTTATGTTTTAATTTGTCCATTAGAAATAAAACAAGTAACTATTTATTCATTGATAATCATGTACTTGTTGTTGAGTTGTTAAGATATTAATAGCTGTGTTTTTTAAAGATTACTCTTCAAAGAACACAGAAAAGTATTTAAATGATGTGCAAAAGCAGTCTTTGCAGGACCAAAGAGAAACATACTGAAAGATTTGAAATTTTTTTATGTGTACCATACAGGGTGAGATAAATATGTTATTCTCTTAGATTTCTGGGCTTACATTTTATGGACCATTATTACAGCTATGCCTTTATATCTTTGTCACAGTATGGACATCCTAAATATTTGTGGAACATTAAAATCCAGCCCTTTTTGTTAGCAGTTCTCTTCAACGACTACATTGGAAAGGGTAAAAACATTAAAAAGAATCTCACAAACAGGATATTTGGTCTCCAACCCAAAGTACTACTCAAGTTTCCTCCACTGTTAGCCACTATCAGTTTTATAATTTTTTTTGTCTACATTCACATTTCCTTTTTTAAAAAGTTATTTATATTGTAGACATTGCCTCCACTTAGTCCTTTTCCCACAGTTCTTCATCCCATTCCTCCTTCCCTTTGCCTCTGAGAGGGTCTTCCCCTGCAGCAGTCCTACCCCCCTTCCCTGGGGTCTCAAATCTCTCCATGATTAAGCACATCTCCTCCCACTGAGGCCTGACCAGGTAGACCTCTGCTATATTTGTGTGATATGGCTTGGACTGGCCCTTGTATACTAGTGGTTGGTAGTTCAGTCTCTGGGAGCTCCCTGGGGTCTGGGTTAGTTAAGATTGCTGGTCCTACTATGGAAGTCAATCTCCCCTTCAGCTTCTTCAATCCTTTCTCTAATTCAACCACAGGGGTCCCTTACTTCAGTCCAGTTGTTGGGTGTAAGTATTTGCTTCTGCCTCGGTCAGCTGCTGGTAGGGCCTCTCAGAGGACAGCTGTGCCAGGCTCCTGTCTGTAAGCATATCATAGCATCAGTAATAGGGTCAGGCCTTGGTGCACCCTAGTGAGATGGATCCAAAGTTGGGCTGGTTATTGGATCTCCTTTCCTTCAGTCTTTTCTCCATTTTTGTCTCTGTCATTCTTTTAGATAGGAACAGTTCTGGGTCAGAATTTTGACACTGGGTTAGTAACCCCATCCCTCTGCTTGAGGCCTTGTCATATCTACTGGAGGTGGACTCTTTGAGTTCCCTCTCCCCACTATTGGCCATTTTGGCTAAGGTTACCCCATTGAGTCCTGAGAGTCTCCTACCTCCAGGGTGTCTGGTGCTTTCTCGAAGGTCTCCCCACCTACTACCTTCTGATGCTGCTTATCTCCGTATATTCTCTTGGCCCTCTGGGCTTCTGTCCTGTCCCTCTTGTCCCATATCTGATCCTCTTCCCCCTTTCCTCTTCCCTTATTCTCTCCCACCCAAAGTCCTTCCCTCCCTCTGGCTCCTATGATTATTTCCTTCCCCCTTCTAAACAGAGTTGAAGCAACCCCACTTGGGCTGTTCTGCTTGTTGCACTTCTTATGGTCTGTGGGTTGTATCCTAGATATTCTGTAATTTTTGCTAGCATCCACTCATCAGTGAATATATACATTGCATGTCCTTTTGGGTTTGAATTACCTCACTCAGGATGATATTTCCTAGTTCCATCCATTTACTTCCAAGATTCACAACGTCCTCATTTTTAATAGCTGATTAGTATTCCTCTGTGTTAAAGAACCGAAGGGTTGAGGGACCTCAGGGTTGTTTCGAGGTTGTGGCTATTATAAATATAGCTGGTATGAACTTGGTGGACCATGTGTCCTAAGGTATGGTGGGGCATCTTTTGAGTATATGCCCACGAGTGATATAGCTGGGACTTCAGGTAGAATTATTTCCAATTTTCTGAGTAATCATCAGATTGATTTCCAGAGTAGTTGTACCAGTTTGCAATTCCATCAGCAACGGAGGAGTGTTCCTCTTTCTCCACAT
Organism: Grammomys surdaster; assembly: GCF_004785775.1. Classification (NCBI taxonomy): domain Eukaryota; kingdom Metazoa; phylum Chordata; class Mammalia; order Rodentia; family Muridae; genus Grammomys; species Grammomys surdaster. The sequence continues at coordinate 4,113,010 of NW_021621185.1, read as the reverse complement.
CTTCAACAGCATATGCTGTCATTATATTTTTTTATCTTAGCCATTCTGATTGGTGTAAGGTGAGTCTCAGTGTCCTTTTGATTTGCCTTTCTCTGATGACTAAGGACTTTGAACATTTCTTTTCTTTTTTTATTATTTAATCTTTTTTTTATAGTCCAGATTTTATCTCTCTCCCAGGCCACCCTCCTACTGTTCCACATCCCACACCTCCTGCCCTCTGTCTGTTAGAGGATGCCCCCACCCTCACCCCATCCCACCAGACATCCTCATGCCCTGGGGCCCCAAGTCTCGAAAGTTAGGTGCATCTTTTCTGACTGAGTCCAGACTCTGCAGTTCTCTGATGTATATGTTTTGGAGGCCTCCTATCAGCTGGTGTATGCTGCCTGGTTGGTGACTCAGTGTCTGAGAGATCCCGGGGACCAGGTTAGTTGAGACTGCTGGTCTTCCTATAGGGTTGCCTTCTTCCTGAGCTTTCAACTTTGCCCTAATTCAACCATAGAGGTTACCAGCTTCTGTCCACTGGTTGGGTGTAAATATCTGCATCTGACTCTGTCAGCTGCTTGTTGGGGAGTCATGATAGGCCTCTGTTTGTAAGCACACCATAGCATCAGAAACAGTGTCAGGCCTTGGGGCCTCTCACTGATCTGGATCCCAATTTGGGACTGTTACTGGACCTGCTTTTCCTCAGGCTCTTCTCTATTTTTGTTCCTGCAGTTCTTTCAGAAAGAAACAATTCTGGGTCAGAGTTTTGACTGTGGGATAGGATCCCCATCCCTCCACTTGACATTCTGTCTTTCTGCTTGAGATGGACTCTACAAGTACTCCCTCTCCACTGTAGGGCACTTTCTCTAAGATCTTTCTCTTTGAATCCTGATAGTATCTCACCTCCAAGGTCTATGGTACAATCTAGAGGGTCCTCCCACCTCCTACCTTCTGCGGTTGCCGGCTTCTATTCTTTCTGCTGGTCCAAAGTGCTTCAGTCCTGTTCCCCCCAATACCTGATTCAGTTTTTCTCTTCCCCTCTCATCTTTTTCCCACCCTGGTCCCTCTCTTCTTCTCATCTTCTGTGATTACTTTCTTCTCTTTCCCAAGTGGGACTGAGGCATCCTCACTTGGGCCCATTTGGCTTGTTAGACCTTTTGAATTCTGTAAATTATATCCTAGGTTTTTTTTTTTTGGCTAATACCCACTTATTAGTGAGTACATTCCATGCATATCCTTTTGGGTCTTGGTTATCTCACTCAGGATGCTATTTTCTAGTTCCATCCATTTGCCTGAAAAACTTATGATATCCTTTCTTAATCACTGAGTAGTATTCCATTGTATTAATGAACCACATTTTATGTATCCATGTTTCTGTTGTGGAAAATTTTGGTTGTTTCCAACTTCTGGCTATCACAAATAAGGCTCCTGTAAATATAGTAGAGTACATGCCCCTGTGGTATCATGAAACATCTTTTGGGTATATGCCCAAGAGGGATATATGTGGGTCTTCAGGTAAATCTATTTCCAATTTTCTGAGGAACCACTTTTCAGTGCTTCTTGGCCATTTAAGATTCTTCTATAGTAAATTATTTTTAGCTATGTTCCCAATTTTAAAATTGGGTTTTTTGGTTTGTTGGAGGCTAACTTCTAGAGTTCATTATATATGCTTTCTGCTTTGTCAAAGATCTAGTGTTCATTGGTGTGTGTGTTTATTTCTGGGTCTCTGATTCTATTCCATCTATCAACCTATCTGATTTTGTATAAATACCATGTGCGTGTGTGTATGTGCGTGTGTGTATGTGTGTGTGTGTGTGTGTGTGTGTGTGCTTAAATCAGTATTGCTTTGTTGTATAGCTTGAAGTCAGAGATGGTGATTTTTCCAGAAGCTTTTTTATTGTTGAAAATTGTTTTAGCTATCCTGGAATTTTCTTGTTTTTCCACATTAAGTTCAAAATTGCTCTTCTCATGTATGTGAAGAGTTGTGTTGGAATTTTAATGGGAATTTCATTGCATCTATAGATTGCTTTTGGTAAGATGTCCATTTTCATTATATTATCCCTGCCAATCAATGAGCATGGGAGATCTTTCTATATTCTGAAGTCTTCTTTGATGTCTTTTTTTCAGAGATTTGAAGTTCTTGTCAAACAGATCTTTCACTTGTTTGGTAAGAGTTACACCAAGATACTCTGTACTATTTGTGGCTATTTTAAACACTACCTAATTCATTCTATGAAGCCACAGTTACTCTGATATCTAAACCACACAAAGATTCAACAAATAAAGAGAACTTCAGACCAATCTTGCTTATAAATATCAATCCAAAAATACTGAATAAAATTCTCCCAATCAAATCCAAGAACATATCAAAACCATCATTCACCACTATCATGTAGGCTTCATCTAAGAGATGCAGGGATGGTCCAATAAACAAAAACCATAAATGTAATACACTATATAAACAAACTCAAGAAAATAAGTCATGTGTTCAAAAATCCTTTGACAAAATATAACTTTCCTTCATGTTTAAGGTTTTGGAAAGATTAAGAATTCATGTCATATACCTAAACATAATAAAAGCAATATATAGCAAATCAGTAGCCAACATCAAATTAAATAGAGAGAAACTAGAAGCAATCCTACTAAAATTCGGGACAAGACAAGGCTGCCCACTCTCTTCCTAACTATTCAGTACAGTACTCAAAGTTCTATAGCTAGAGGAGTTAGACCAAAAAAAAAAAAAAAAAAGGAGATAAAAGGGTCACAAATTGGAAAGGACAAAGTCAGTGTATTCAGAGTATCTCTTTTTTCAGATGATATGATAGTATATATAAGTGACCCCCAATTTTCCACCAGAGAACTCCTACAGCTGATAAATAACTTCAGCAAAGTTGAAGTTACATAAAATTAACTCAAACCAATCAGTAGCCTTTCTTTATTCAAATGATAAACAGATCGGGAAAGAAATTAGACAAACTTCGTTTAGATTTCTAACCAACTGTATAATCATAGTGTTTTTTTGTTGCTGTTGTTGTTTTTGTTTCTGATGAATCTCACAATAATGTATTTTATATTTAAATTTAAGTTTTATTTAAAGTATAATATTTTCATGCACTTATTCTCAAATATATCTTTACTATATCTTTGATTTCCTTAATTCTGACATTTATAGTCATTTTAAAGAATAACTTATAGCACTAAGTGATAATGATTGGTGTTAGAAATAATTTATCAGTTCCTCAATAATATATTTTTCGTTTTTAAAAGATTTTCTTGAAAAAGTTTTGTTAGAGTTTATCTTCCCCCAACTCTTCCAAGATCCTTCTCTTCTCCCAACCACTCAGTTCAATGCACTGTTTTTCTCTTAGCACACATGTAAACAAAGCAAACAAATCAGAATAAAAGCACATAAGAAACACATGCACTGATAAACCACAATACATTCACACACATGCATATAGCACATACACACACACACACATGCATACAACACACACACTCACACACTACACACCACACTACACACATACATATACACTTACACATACATAGACCACACACATACCACAATATGCAGACACAATACAGACACACATACAACACACAGAGTCACACAAGCAAATACATACACACACATACACACACACACACACACACACATACACACACATCACACTCAGTCACATGCACACAGACATCCCCTTAACCCATAAAAACACAGAATCATAGAGCATAATATACGAGTGAAAGACAAATAAGACCAAGATGTCCAAACAGCAATACAAAACAAAATTCTATAAAAATACCATTGTTGGCCATGTACTGATGGACATGGGGCCTGTCCTTAAGTGTAGTTTATATACAGAATGAAGCTCCATTGAAGAAATTTTTTTCTTTGGAAGCAGATATCAACTTCGGATAGCTTCTTAAGGAGGAGAGCCTCTGTCCACTCAAAGGATCAATTATACTTCTTGAATGTCTCTTTCTTGCTTGCCTTTGAGACATTATGCATTACTTTTTCTATTTTCCTTCATTGAGGAACTTTTCCTTGTTATCTAAAACTTGTTTATAATAAAAATCTAACCTTAAACTAAAATCTATTAGCTAAAGGTACTCCACTCCCTGAAATAGGAAATGTTTACAGAAAAGTAAGTCTATGATGAAACATTAAACAATATTTTAAATAATTTTCAAATAAACAATGCTAAAAGCACACAGGTAAACATGAAAGAGAGAGAGAGAGAGAGAGAGAGAGAGAGAGAGAGAGAGAAAGAGAGAGAGAGAGAGAGGGGAACATTGTAATAAGGTTCAGTGGTAATAATACATATATGATAAATGGGTCAAAATAAATTATTTTGCCTTTGTTTTAGTTTTTACTGACTTCTGATTTTATATTAAGTTCTCTCTTTCTTTCTTTCTTTCTTTCTTTCTTTCTTTCTTTCTTTCTTTCTTTCTTTCTTTTTGTGTGCCTAGTAGTGTGTTATAAACTGTTATAGGAACAGATTTCCTTTAAATTGGAGGAATTTAAAATTTTTCTTTATTTTAAATGATTACTACATGATACTCTCAGATTTACAAAGTTATTAGATAGTATATTAATACAAACACTAAGCAGGATTGAAGACAGATGTGCCAATAGAGAGGGCTTCAATATCTGTTCATTTCATATGTTTCATTCTTACAACTATTTTTGTGACACTAAGGATGTACTTCACACATGCTAGACAGTGTACTACTGAGTTATAGACTTAGCCCTATAGTGACAATTTAGAATGAAAAGATTAGCTGCACATACAATCAATGCATGTGTACTTGTCATTGTGTAACTGAGAGAAGCTGATGACACAAAGAGATGCAATTTGTGTTTTGAGAAGTGTCTCAGGAGTCTTTACAGTAGAAGTTAAGATTGCTCCTGAAGCACTTTGTTTCCTGCCAGATGCTCCTCTTTAGTTTATGTAAGGACTGTGGTTGCTCACTTCTGAAAATTTCACTGCTGTTTGGCTAGTATACAAATGATAAATCAAACACCTGTTTTTGAGGCATTCATACTTAGAACTCTGCTGACTCCAGTCCATCTGATGCTACATGTTGCATTTTCTGAGGTAGTCTTATAATGGGTATTTTCATGTCAAAATAATAGAAATATAAGGTTTTCCTTTCTGATCATTTTTAAATAAAATATTTGAGAATATAAACCTCTGTGATTCTCTTCTGTACTAGAGACACACTCAGAGTTACATGCACACAAAGACACTGCTGATAGTCTATATCACCAACGCAGTACCTCAAAAAAATTTCTTTTAAACCAGTACCTCTGTTTTTAAAATGTGAATGATTTATAACTAAAATACACTCAAATTCAGGTACCATCAGCAAACTCTCCACAAACTTTATCAAGTGAGATTTTTTAACATCCTAGATGTCAATCTTTCTTTTCATTTATTAGGCTGTGTCCTAAGTAGGTTTTGCCAGGATCCCAACTTGGTACATAGACTAAGATAGATGGATGGATGGATGATGGATGGATCTATCTATCTATCTATCTATCTATCTATCTATCTATCTATCTATCTACCTATCTAATCGATAGATAGATAGATAAAAGGTAAGAATAGCTTAGTGGAGAGATGATTTATATTTATGATTCATACAAGTCTTATCAACTTTAGATTTTCTGAATATACACATACATATAGTAATATATGTTTTTGTGTATCTGTACATATACAAATTTCAAATCATAGTTACAATAAATGTTTTTAACTTTGATTTTAAAACATTGTATTTATTTTAGAAGGTGAAAAATATGGTCTGTGTGCAGATAAGAAACAAGTGATTTCTACACTCATCAAGTTTACCAAAAGCATGGCTAGCTCACAGATCACAAGAACCCATGGAGCAGACAAAGATTAACTATACCTGTATTCATGCAGCCATGTTTGTGTTCCAAACAAATTATATTTGCTTGTGTTTAAACGATGCATAAATCGGATGCCTGCAGATGAACGTGTGTTCAGGATGAGTGAGCACACTTGTTTGAATGTCATATTTATCCCTGTATTTTGTCAGAAAATTAACTTCTTTGGAGTTTGTGCTTGAGCTGAGCATATGGTTGTTGATCTCTGGAGATGACAGTCTATCTGAGCAGCAGCTCCTTATGGCGCCGGCTCTCCTCGGCTGGCAGATGCTTTGGGCTTTTCTACAATTAAGTGGAGATCATCACTGTTTTCTTTGAGCACTGCTGTGCCTTGTACTCTGAAGTGTTTTGTTAATCACTGTCTGCCTTCGACAGAAGCTGCCAAAGCTCTCATTAAGTCTGAATTTTGAGATGTCATGCTCAGATGATGGAATTTCATCCTTTTTCTGCATGAATGGAATTGGCTATGGAAAGGTGCCAGGAAACGAAAATCATGTCACTAAAGTGTATTTGCTTTATATTTTGGAGATGAAACAAAAGGTAGTTGGAGGGAAGGTTCCCCATAATTTGTCAACTCTTGGAGGATGTAGTTTCCTAGGTGATATAATTGTTGGGTGCTCACCTTATAAACAGTAGTTCCATTATTATATTACAAATCAACAGTCAGTCGTTTATTTCTTCACACACTGAACTCTCTTCTCTTGCTTGCCCCAGGACCTCTCCTGGCATTTGCTATAAACTTCCAGTACACTGAAACAGAAATCCAGGCTAAGTTCCACAGGGGCAGAATTATTTCTTCAATAACCTGCCTGTCTAATTGGGGCCAGGAGAAAATATTTGGTAGTAAAGAAAAAAAAATCACTTTTGCCCTTTAAAAATAATTGCTTGAAGTTATATAGAAAGTAAAAACTAAATGTGACTGTTGACTGTTTAATGATTTGCTGCTAGAAACTAAGTGTTATGGGAAATATGGTTTGAAAAGACATTATCCATTTTTCCTGTGAACCTAATTGGGTCAGTTGAATGAGTAAAAGTAGGAAGTAAGCCTCAAAGAGAAAAAATGTTAAGAGTAATGAGCTCTAATGCCTAATCACTTGACTCATAGAGCATTTGGAAAGTTATTAAACTGATCTATAAAGCCCTACACTTACAAAGAGTGGCATCTCCTACTTGTTAAGCAACTTGAAGGCAGTAAGTAGCCTCTTTGTGTATGTTTGTCTGCTGCTCGGTTAATTATAATCAACAACACATGCCACAGATATTTCATTGATCCCTTTCAATATGTACAAACAAAATAAAATCCAAATCTGTTCCTTAGCAGGAGGAAAATGATTGGTTACACAAGACCATAAAACCCCTGCAGTCCACTTTTCTATGAATGAAATGAATTTTCTGTAAATCCAAGAATGATACACATGATACACATGATACACTCTATATGAAAAAATTTCCATTCCTCAATTTCATGAATCTGCAGGTTGAAAGAACTGGGTCATATGTTGATTGTGAATTTAGAGGCAACATATTAGGTTGTGATTTCTGCACATATAATGGTAGGGAAACATGTGCCATTGTAATTGGAGATGCCAGATCACATGGTGCAATATAGGCATTAAAGAAAAACCTTCATAGATGTGAACTTATACTTTTTCTCTTTTACCTGCTTTAATAGAGAAGTTGGTTACCTTAGCAAACATTAGTTGAATCATGCCATTTTGTTCTTCCACCCAAAGTATATCACATACTTGAGCTTAATGAATACCTTCTAAGAATAAAAAATACATTAAATTATAAATTCCATTGAGCCAAATAATACTATTATATCTTTTATGTTAAGTAAATATTATTTCAGCCCATGGACTCACCATTTCATAAAATGTAAAGGAGTTCAACAATGCAGACTCATCTGAAAATATTCAAGAGTATCTGAGAAAGCTGGCTTTACAGCCTTTCTTAGCTAGCTGGCTTAGAAGGCCTACTTGTGTGATATCCTTGATATATTAGAAAACAATGATGGTGATGGTACGTATTGTCCCAGAGAGTAAAATCAGGAGATGAATGAATCTTGGTCCATCTGATGGTTTAGACAACCATATCTACTGTCACAAAAATTCAAAAGATATAGAGGACACCACAAACACGAAAGGACTACTAAGTCTGCCTTGTTAGATCCCTCATTGTGGACCAGGCAAAGTTCTCTGTGTTTTCGAAAACTAAAGCTGTTACTCAAAGTGGCATTATAATTTTAATATAAATTGGATGTGGAGACCATTCAATAATTGAGTTGGTATAAAGAGAAGATAGTATAATTTCAGTATCCAGCTTAAAAATGTAAACCTTCTTTAGAGACTCCTTTCTGATTCAGTCATGGTCCAGAATAACCATAAATAGTGAAAATTGTCAAAACAGATATTTTTTATAGTATGGTAAAGCATGAACAATATTAGTTCTAAATGTATATGTCCAAGTACATGTATATATGTATAATCTGCTTACATGTGCATTGTTGCTCCTGTAATCTTGGATTTCTGATAACTAATGTCTCCCTCTCTTCTTTAAACATAAGATTAATTTAAATTTTATTGTATTAAATTATTTTAAAATTTATTAAATTATAATTTTTAAAGTGAAAAAAATGTCATTGATATTAACAAGTAATTTGACATAGTTGAATAGATCTGGTTACTAAAATATGAAAAATTTGTTTTATCTTTAGGTTTTATCTTACATATATTATTTTCTTAAGGAACAGAGAACAGAAAGATAAGTTATTTGTAACTTTTAAATCAATACCTTTTTTCCTCAAAGACAAAATTTATAAAACTTTATGGAAGAAAGTACCACTGCAAAGTAAAGGGAAAAAATGAGTGGTTATAAACAATCAATCTTACAAGAAGTGATATGATAACCATTCAAAGATATTGGTGTATATCTCCTATGTGCTTGTCTTCCAAGTATGTTTTCATTATAGTGCTTGGGAAGTATGAGAAGGTAGTTCTCTATGTGTTCAAGGGCAGCTTAGTCTACATAAGAGAGTGCCATAACAGCCAGGGGTTAATAGTAAAACCCTGTCTCAAACTAAACCACACCAAACCGAACTGAACCGAACCGAACCAAACCAAACTGAACATTTAAATGAAACTAAATGTATAAACTAAACTAAATGACAATAATCATCCTAACTGTTATACTTTATTAATTCTTGTGCTTATGTGCTTCTATGACATTTATGAGTATGTTGACTTTGAAACACCTTAATTTATACACAATTTTATGTATGTTATTATATAAACCATATATAGTACAACTTTACATATTTCTGTTATTCTGAGGGCTTGATTTTTCTAGTATATCATTGTTTCATATAAACTAAGTCATATTGAATATAAATTATGGAAAACTATTTATAATATTTTTATTTCATTGTTTCAGAATTATAATACTACTTGAAAAGTCATGATCTTTGTTGAGGCATTGATACTTAAGGTCAAATTTTATCTTAGAACTTAATTTAAAAGTCATTAGACATCTTGATTTTTGTTCAGCATCTCATCACAGTCCAGTGAATTTCCTAATAGTAACATGGAAAACATGTAACATTTAAGTTTCTTTTTATTCTTACTTTCTTATTACAAGCATGGCACAAAAAATTATCCAAAAATGAAATTTTTTTCAGTATTTTGTTATTTTTAAAATCTCTTTCATAAGATGCTTTTGCACATTAAGACAGGAAGACACAGAAAGTGACTGATAGGAGAACATAACAAATGTAATACTGAACTTAAAAGCTATGTATAAAATATAAAGTATGTATAAAAAGTTCTGGAATATTAAAAATCTTAAGTGTAGAAAGGTCTTATTAACAGAGGTAAGTTCATGCTATAAATGATAGCTATTTATGGATATAAATTCATTTATTTTACTATTAAGGTCATAGAGAAATTTTCTTCAATAAACATAAATACCACACTTATCAGAGATAATGCTGACTTTCTATTGCCTGGAGTCAAGATCATCTTTGTACCTTTATTATTGTTTATTTTAAATGTTGTATTGTATCTTTAATATGATGTTACCAGTATTAATTAAATGAGATTTAAAAAGTTTTGAAACATAACCTAAGTAATATATGCATTTTAAAAATGTAGTAGTTATTGGAGAAAGCTACAGTGTTAAAAAGGACAATGAACTTGTAATGGACTGGTCAGTGCTCTGTTGAAAATCATTCTCTAAAGAGAGAATCCTGAGTGGCAGACCTTAGAAGAATTTAAATTCTGTTTTCCACCTGTGATATTCATACAAAATTCATATATATCTAGCATTTGGCATCACACAAAGACATTCTTAACATGAAGAAAATACATTTACCATATAACCCTAAGCCAGCACCCACTGACATCACACCTTGCCTACCTCACACAGTTCACTCCAGCCCTCAGACAACGCGAGTGTAAATGGAAGTTGTGAGTTAGTCATAATACTCTGAAAAAAAATCAAATCGTACCAATTAAAAGGAAACAGGAGGAAATATTTTGGACATTTTGCTGGTACATTTGAAGAATAGTTTCTTCACAACAAAAGTACCTTGCACCACTTACACATATTATTATAAGTCAGAGCAGGCTGGTCTGCATTGCTAGTGATCCACAGAAAGAGGCTTTTTATAATCAGGCAAATTGAGTGTGCTCTCTAAAAACCTTGATATAATTATCTCCTTTCTAAACATGCCTAGGCACAACTAATATTTTATATTATGAATTATTGGGAAAGTCTGGACTTTGAGCCTTTATCTTAAATGTGTGATATATATCTATTTCTCTCTATAGCTATAGTTATTAATTGAGGTAAATATCATTTACAGCATTTTCTTTGTGTGTGAGTGCAATTGTATGAGGTACATTTGCCTGTAAACATGTGTGCTGAGGCCACAGGAGAATATCAGGTGTCCTACTCTCACTCTTATTCTCTTGAACTGAGGTTTGTTGCTGAACCTTCATCTAGATTGACAGCCTGTCACTGTAGAGATCCTCTTCCCTAGGCTCACCCAACCTCCAAGCACTGTGGTTACAAGAACAAACGTAGTTCCATCTCATTCTTTATGTTTTTGCTGTGGACTTACAGTCCACCTCATGCTTGTTCATCAAGCACTCTTACCTACAGTACCCATCTACTCTCGCCACAGATTTTTATAGGCACCTTTTAAAAAATGTTATGTTTATTCACTGTAGTCCATTTTCCCCATTCTATGTTGCCCTAGAGGGCGCCAGGAAACAGTTTCTTGCCTTTTTACTCTCCCTTTTACTTATTCCATGGCAGAAAGAGGACACAAAGACATTTCACCACCAAGACTCAATGCTCAATTAGTAATTCTTATTACATTACTTACCTAGCAAATTATTTCTATTTCTTCCTGTTATTCTAATTATTTTCAAATAAGAAAGCTACAAACAACATATTCTAATATCAAGTAGTTGACACTTAAAAAAGAGTAAAAAGCACTAAATACCTTTATATGTATAATGTGCATAGTATAAACACTGAATGTCCTTTCAACATTACTTTGTCAAATAACCTTCTCCCTACTCATCAAATAGTTAGAGGGCAATAAGTGTGTATTAGAAAGATGCCATTGGTTATCAGCTTCTAACATCCCAAATTATGATCACACATTTTGAGCAAGGCAATTATTTAGATGAGAATTTCCTAGATCCTCTATTTTAACCACAGTCCTTGTAGATTCATGTTATCTAAATGCCTGTACACCTAATGGAAACACACTTGCTTTGAAAACTACTTGATTTTCAGGTAGGGCATGCCACTCGTGGAGGGTCCTGGAAAGAAACTGCAGTGTGCTAGTAATAAAGCAAAGCAGTGTTTCAACTTCCTAGTTCCTGGAATCAACTGTCATTCTGCTGTCTGTGGTAAGATCTAAGACACTTGTGCTAAAGGTAGAAGACCCTCAGCTCAAAGCAGAACCACCAAGGCCAAAAATAATTTGCTACTTTGAGGAAGAATTATTTTGTCAGAAAATGATACTTGGAAATTTAATTTTTGTAAGTGTGACATTATCAGGAAAGAAACTTTTTTGACACCAAAAGTACTGTGAAGATCATGCTATGGACTATCTCACCTTGTATATCTGCAGAACAGTCTCGGCTAGAATGAAGGAAGAACAAGGTCCTTTGTAGATTAGTCTACAAGAGGCCTCCTTAGGGTAAGCCTTACCTATGTCAAACAAAGAATGGAACCTAGGGAGAGTAAGACAGTGGAATTTTCCTTAAATCTAGATACATTTGTACTTAAACTTGGTTTTACAAGAAGCATGAAATGGAGAGGGAAGGAACAGAGTAAGACAGAAAAGACTCTTTAAGTAGACAACTTATATCATTATTGAATTTGAGCATGAAAAAAAAATCACCCTTCAATGTTATTGTTGACATTTTAATTCTTTTCCGTAGGTCTAGGAAAGAAAGGTGTTTTCTGTCTATAACCTATTGTACACTGAATGAAACAGCCAATCTTTATGGTTTCTTAAATTGAAAGAATAAAGTGAGATTGAAGCAATGCTTAAAAAATGAGACATGATATAAAGCCTTCTGAAAGATGAGAATTGGAGAGATCCCTCCCTCCCTCCTCTCCTTTCCCTCCCTCCCTCCCTCCCTCCCTCCCTCCCTCCCTCCCTCCCTCC
>NW_021621185.1:3964115-4100323 GCF_004785775.1 Grammomys surdaster | reverse complement strand
TCCCTCCTTCCCTCTTCATTTGGTTTTTATTGAGACACAGCTTCTATGTGTAGGGCTGGATACTATCGAAATCTCTTTGGAGTCCAAGCTGACCTTGAACTCAGATCTGCCTGCCTCTGCCTTTCAAGTTTTAGGGTTAAAGGCATGAGCCACCACTATCTAACTTCATTGGCTTTTTATTTGTGTTCAATGTTTAGATTTTGTCTGGGTTATTTCTGGGGAAAGAAAAACTTTCTAGCCCATGGAGGAAGTTTTCCATACAGCAGTGGCTTTCGTGTATAAATAGATTTATGAGCACAGTCCATTTCTGTGTTTTGGGTGTTGGATCTTTTGCACTTTTTATTAGAATGAAGACTAAGTAAGAAGAGTGGATGGACATGCATAGAAACTCACTTTATATAAGGAACTGGAGTGTCCACATTTAGCAGTGTATTTGGATAACATCTTTAACATTTTGTAGAGAATTTTGATGCATAATTTGTCATCCAGGGGAGAAACAGAAATATGAATGTCTCTACTTTTGTTCTAATTTAAGTTTTCTATATGCTTTTAGAAAACCATTTTTAGATAAATGGTTCCAATAGAGTTGAGGACAGGGAAATAAGCATTTACTTTTATTAATTTCCTGAGAAATCACTTCCAATATAATTCACTGTCCCTAAGCATCGTTTACTCTTTCCAAGGCATCTCTAATCAGTCCTCTGCTATCCTTCCAGCTGTTTCAGTTTACTTCAGCTTAATCAGAGGGCACTGATTTACTTTTTAAATTAATAAAATTGCACACTGATAAAGACACACACATCATCTAAAATTATTTCTTTTGGTGTTTCAAATTAATAGCTATTTATAGGTTGGGCCAACTACGTTATTATTCCACAATTTTATTTCTTGCTTATTGCACTATGTATGAACCATAGTTTCCCATTTTTTATATTTCTGGGGAATGATTATGACTCCACAAAACTTATATCTCAAAATTCTAAATCATAGATGTGATGATTGTAGGAGATTGGTCCTCTGGGAAGTGATTAGATTATGAGGATATAACCTGCACCAAAGAGATTTACACCCTTGTTAAGATACAGAAAAGATGACTTTTTTTCTTGATACTAGATGATAAAACAAGAAAATAGCCATTGGCAAATCAGATACAGAAGCTTCTTCAGACCCTGAATATGTTCACGTCTTGGTCTTGTATTTCCTGACTTCCAGAGCTATGAGAAACCAACATATATTTTATACTCCCAGTTTACAATCCTGTGTTATAAAAGCCAGGACAATAACCAAAATCATATGACCATAATTTCTTTCTAATTTTGTTTTATTTTTTGTTTCCCCTCCATGAACCATCTACCTCATTCCTCTACCCTTTGCCACTAAGTGGGTTCTCCCTGACCCTTGTACCCTTTTCCCCCTCCCCACTCTAGTGCATCCCCTCCCCTTCTCTAGTGCATCATGTCTCCATAGGACCAAGCGCCTCCCATCTCACTGATGCTAGATGAAGCAATCCTCTGCTACATATATAGCTGGGAGCCACTTATGGACCAGCCTATGTGTACTCTGGTTGGTGGTTCAGTACCTGGGATCTCTGAGGTGTCCTGTTAATGGGTCCTGTTGTTCTTCCTATGAGGTTGTAATCCCCTTCAGCTCCTTCAGTCATTTTCTAACTATTCCATTGTAGTCCCCAGGCTCAGTCCAATGGTTGGCTGTATCTGCATCTGTATTAATCAGGTGCTGGCAGAACTTCTCAGAGGACAAGTATTTAGGGTGGAAAGTGGAACTTTCCTGTTCCTATTGAGCATAAACTTAAACAGAAATGGCCAAATTTATCTTTCTATTTGTGTGGGGGGAGAGGGAAAACTATGATCCAAACCTCATTTATAAAAAGAATTATTTTCTGTAAAAATTAAAGCTAGTGAGTCGTTTAAAGCTGATTGATCCTCTATACAACAGTGCAAGATGGGTAGTTCTATGTTCTCTGCAATAACATAGAAACTTTTCTTTTCTTACAGTGTGAAATTTTCTGCTTTAATGTGCTTGTTTTCAAATTATTCAACTACCTAAACAAGTCTTATAACAGTTTTGGTGATTAAATGCTGCTACTGTATCAGTCTAATCATTTGAAAAGCAAGTTCATTACACAATAAAATATTTATCTGATGTCTCTAGACCACACTTGTCTTACATTTTCTTCATCTCTAAAAATAATGAGACTGTCATTTGATGATGTATGGACATAGAAAAATGTACACATTTTAGTAATCAATCTTAAAACATACTATGTTTGAGTTTTTTAGAGTCTATATTTTCCTACTTTAGTGAAATATCTCTATACATAGAACTGTGACAATACCAATTTAACTCAGAATCCAAATTCAGATGAGGCATCTGGAAATATGTGTCCCAGAAGATATAGGAGAATAGATTCCTAGGAGAATAGAGTCTGTGCACGGACTTTTAATAAAGCATTTTCACCATTTCTGCACTTGAAGAACATAAAAGAAAATAGTCTTAGGCACTACATGTGTAGTCACCCATGTTACAGCTCTGTTCACATGAATGTACAACTGTTTTACAAAACCATTCTCTAGAATGTACAGGAAAGATACTGCTACTTATTTTTAGTTTTAATAAATACCCTGAAGAATGACTTGAATATATTAGTATATTCTTTGCCCTGAGTTGCAAAAATAACATTTCTTAGTGAGATGTCATTTTTAATATTTGAAATTTTACTTTTAAAGGAGTATTTATTCCGAGCTTTTGGCCTAATATTTACTTGTTAGTGAGTGTACATCATGTGTTTTCTTCTGTGATTGGGTTACCTCTCTCAGGATGATATTTTCTAGTTCCACCCGTTTGCCTAAGAATTTCATGAAGTCATTGTTTTTAATGGCTGAGTAGTACTTTTATAGACCACATGAAGCTTAAGAAGGAAGACCAACGTGTGGATGCTTCAGTCCTTCTTAGAAGGGCAAGCAAAATACTCACCAGAAGAAATAAGGAGACAGAGTATGTTGCAGAGACTTAAGGAAAGGCCATTCAGAGACTGCCTCACCTGGGGATCCATCCCATATACAGTCACCAAACCCAGACACTATTGTGGATGCCAAGAAGTATCTCCTGAGAGGCTCTTCCAGAGCCTGACGAATACGGAGGTTGATGCTCTCAGGCAGCCATTGGACTGAGCACAGGGTCCCCAACAGAAGAGTTAGAGAAAGGACTGAAGGAGCTGAAGGGGTCTTCAATCCCACAGGAAGAACAGTAATATCAACAACCAGATCCTCCAGAGCTCCCAGTGACTAAACCACCAGCCAAAGAGTACACAAGGAGGGGCCAATGGGTCCAGCTGCATACATAGCAGAGAATGGCCTTATTAGGTATCAGTGGGAAGAGAGGCCCTTGATCCTGTGAAGGTTTGATGTGTGGGGTAATGCCAGGGCAGGGAAGTGTGAGTGGGTGGGGGAGTACCTTCATGGAGGGACGGGGTAGGGAGTTAGGATAGGGAGTTTCTGTGGTGGAAGCTGGGAAGGGGAATAGCATTTAATAGCTTAAATATATAACATAGAAAGCTGAGAGTTTAGAATAAAAAATCGCTACTCCAAGGCAGTAAGTAGCCTTAAAGTGAGACTCACAAAGTATAACCATACCATGGCTCTTTCTGAATTCACTCTTCCTTAGAAGGCAGTTGGCTGCAATTCTCCGTGTTCTGCTGCCACGCCCATTTTGTCAAAATAGTACTGCAAAGCTTTCACTCCCCTTAAAGGACTCTCTTCTCTGTGTCTTATTCATTCAATAGAGGGCCTGCAGTGGTTCTGGTTTTGTCATCACGTAGGAGAAAAGCACTCTATCTAGAGGCATGTAAAACGCTCTGATAAAAAACATTGCTGCAAACATCAAATTTCATAGTGGTCTTGCTTTGTCCCATCTGTTTCAGTTTCATCTTTAGGCTGCCTTTAAAATATAATATACATAAGGGGACCTTTGATTTGGAATTGATATCAAACAAAATTCAACTTTGATATTGTGAATAGTTTACACGGATTAAAATACAAATTTCAAGCCTAAAAGAGGCTTACAAAAATTAGCTATTGCAAACTAACTGAATCACTAAAAAAGCACTACCTGAAATTATCTGGATAAGGGCATTTACATTGTTTTATACATATGATAACTTTAGATAAGGTAGAGTATGTTTAGAAAACCACATATAAAACAAACCATGAAACTTCTGATAAACATATCAACTCATGTATTTAAGCTGAGGTATTGAAACAATAAGGGTTTTCTGTTCATACTTTCATTTGTCAGACTTTACAGTTTAATAAAGAAATTTTGATTTTTTTCCCTATTATTTGAAATCACACTTCCAATCTTATTGGTTTTTGAACCATTTTCATAATATAAGCTTGCTTCTTTGGAACTGCCCTAAAATAACACCCTCTAATATCTATTTTAAAAAGTAAATGTGTATGAAAACTCTTTTTTATACAGAAGTTCATGACTCACCTTAAAAACGTAGCTCACTCTTGGAATCTCTAATTCTGTCAGATATCAGTTTCAGTCAGGGGATTTCTGAGTCACTGGCATCTAGACACCAGTTTTCTCACCAGTCTCTGGTTGATTTGTGCCAGCACTTGCAAATTTCTTTTCCATGCAATGTGGGACACCTCTCACATCATTTATTTCACATGTCCATGTCATGAGAAGCAGTCCAACAGCTGTACTATTAAGGTCGACACTTTTTGCAAATTCCATGTTTTACACTTTATAAAAGATGTATTTCATCATTGCACATATTGAAAGGAGATTAGGTTGTCTAAATGCATTAAGATGCAGTAGGGTGTGTGTGTGTGTCTGTGTGTGTGTGTGTGTATACTTCTCTGCTTGCATGCATGTTTCTGTGTTTCTGTGTACATGCAAAAATTGACAGACCTCCCTGTGAAGTATATTCTTGAAAGAATGAGATCTGTTTAGAAATTTAATACACAGATTATTGGAACTATTTGAAGCAGAAGAGACGGTTAGCTCAGCATAATAAATATGTCTGCCAGCCATTTTTATAATGATCTGCTGCGGCTTTTATTGTCTGACAAACCGTGAGCTGTGCGTTACTGAGAGCTTTCTTGTTTGACATAATCAAAAACTATGAGATGTACCCCCAGAAGTACAGATGCATTAACGGGGTGCAGCAAAAAGTGGCTTATGCCAATAGTTTGCTTGCATTATAGCAGAAATTATTCTGTAGCTGTGAAATGCACAATTCTTGTCATTTATCATTCATATTTCACAATTTACAGTAGTATTTATGAAAATACAACAATACATTTATACTCCAATTTTTTTAAATATACTTTAGAACACCAGGTATGGCTAAAAATGTTGAGAAAATACGTTCAGGCATATTTAAAAACAAATTAATTTACTTTTGCTGAGCTAATATATTACCTTAGTTCATGTGTTTATTTTATTTGCTTATTTGGAAAAATATTTTAAAAGATAAAGGTTCTAGTTTATTAATAAATACATCAATATTATATTAAAGATTTAGAATTAGTACCAGTGATCATTTTCAATTCATATGTCCATATATTTGAAAAGAGTCATGTTAAGTTTTAATAAGGAGACGTTAATATGAGCTCTGTTAACACTGGGAAGAAATCTTGTACAATAGAACCGCATAGTATGTATGTTCACTTGGGTGATGAATGCTTCCCTCTTCCTTTAGAAGATTATTAAAAGCATTCTCTGGAGGAATAAAATGGTGGAAGTCACACATTTAATAGCTCAGGTACAAAGAGTCAGATTGTGCCAGTTGGCAAAAGTTAGCAGGAAGCTGTCACAATAAATGGCAGCAGCTGCTCATAGTTCCAAAGAGTATGTCCCAGTCAGAACTGAAAACTGATGGCATCTACATTAATACTACCTTAATGGCCCATCTGCTGCTCCATAGGGTCCCTAGCTGCTGTATGGAGTCATAGGCATTTGACAGGCAGTCTCTGTATGCCAGACGCACATTGTGCCAAATGTTTTAGGCTGCTTCATCTCGTTTTGATCTGTCAAATGCTCCCTACTCATTTATCAGGCAAGGAGTTATGAGGGTTTTCTTTTCTACACATCATTGGCTTTCAGCACTGGGGCCGCTAACAATTTAGAAGGCAAACTATTTTGGTTATTATTTTTTTTCTAATTGATGATGCAAGGCAAAGTTGTCTAATGCACTATATATTAGTAGGTAGGTTAACAAAGTGCTATGACATGCAAGCCCCATGGAGAAATCAATCCATTGCCCTTTAAATTCATTGATGCATAAATATGTTTCTAAAATAATTCTGAAAGAGATTATTGTATTTTTTTATAGACAGCCTTATTAACTAGGTAAATATTATAAAAGTTTACTTTAGAACCTTTAGATGAAAAATACTACAATTGTAATGATACAAGTAAAAGTTTTAAAATAGGAAATAGAAAAGCATGACATCTGTGATATATCCCACAATGCAGTAAACCTGATGCAGAAGAATGAAACGTTCAGTAAGCACGCTTATCATTTAGCATGGAACCATATAGAAGTCACATTGTTAACTGTCTAGAATAAACTATTTATATTGAGTTTCTGAACTGTTAAGATGATCCAGTTCATATATCACTGAGTAAATAACCAGTTGCAAAAAACCTCAAATACGTTATATTCATTGCATTCAACACTGCAGGGGGAAAAAAAAAACAAAACCTTTCATAAGTCTTCCTAGACCATGGAGTTCAGTCTTACTCTTTAGTTCACAGCTGACTGCTCTTCTTACTGGGGATCAACATAACAAGGCTGTCAAATTCAAACTTTAACTAAACCAGGGTCTCTTCTGAGAAAGGGGTTGGCAGTTAAACCCTGCTTCACCTGGAACCTTCATAGACCTTGTGTCACTTGATGCATCTCAAACACATTAGATATATGTTTGCAGACGTTCTTGAGTCCATAGGACACTTGCATCTTCTTTGTTAACAATTTCTCACACCACCCACCATTAATTTCTAGAATTCCAATTTTGCTTTCATCAGATTGTCAAAATTTCATAATAAACAAAAGCAAACAAACACAGTGTTACAAGAAAACCACACACAAAGAATTTGAACTAAACGTGTCACCTGCTATGGTGTTTTTACAAAAACAATGCAATTAAAACATATATCATAACAAATTCAGCATATTTTCAGGTTGTGGACAATAACAGAAGTTATATTCATAATAATTTTTAATATAGTTATTAAATATGTTATATTTTCTAAAGAATATAATTAACATGGCTTGAATACTAGTCTATATCTGTGTGGTGGAGCCTAACACAAAAGCATGTATATCTGCAAATGTGTGTCCCTGTGTACACTTGCATCTATCGTGAAAATGGAGGAATGTTTTTGCATACTTGTAATATAATTAATGCTATCTTAATTAATTATCAATTATTTTGATATGCACACTTAAAGAAGTTTAATAGTCACTAAGACTTAGTGTAGTTTTTTACAGATGAGTTAAATTGAAGGCACTTTTCAGCTGATGATGCATCTTAGTTTGAGCACATATACAGACTGAAGGAGAGAACTGACTCAATGAAGTTGTCCAGTCACCGTTACATACATGACAGCCTTTGAACACTCACATACATATCACACATGCCAACATACAGAAGCATGTGTAGCACACACTAAATAACAACAACAACAGCAACAACAATAAAAAATAATGTGTCCTTAAGTAGGTGAAATGGAGGTTAAAATCTTAATGTAGAGATTGATTATGATGTCACTAGGATTTGACTTGAAAGTAACTTTCAGGCAGTACAGAGATGAAGAGATAAACACCAGAGATAAAAGTTTCATATAGCTTCATTTGAAGAATTTTGTTTGGTTGGTTTTGTTCATTTTGAAGGCTATGTTAAATGTGAATTCATTGTAGTCCTATCATAGAAGAATTTAAAATAAAGCAAAACAGTGGGTTTTTTTTGTTGTTGTTGTTCTTTTTCTTTTTCAAGAAAACAAGTCTTCCATTTTTTCTCTTCTTTTTGATAATCCCATTTACATTAAGGAAATATGTAAGAATGTATTTTTTACCATGATCAAAAATTTGCGCCATAGAATTAGTCAAAGAATCTGAAAATAGTCCCCAAAAGACAAAACACTGTGAAGTGTGGAAAGTGAATGCTAAAATTTTTGGTTCCTGCGTTCAGTTATAAAAACAATTTATTTGTTATTTGATGATTTTATGTTTGCATGTAGGATATTTTGATTATATTCACATCTCAACTACCCTTTCCTATCCACCAATACTTCTGAATCTGTTATTCTCAACAAGGACCATCCTATTTTATGTTTTATTTGTGTGTGTGTGTGTGTGTGTGTGTGTGTGTGTACACATTTAAGGTTGCAGGGTTGCTTGCAAGACCATGACTGAAAGTTATTTACTGGAGCATTGGATAACTAACCAATGGTTAAACGAAAGAAGAAAAAACCTTCTTCCCTCCCAGCAGCCACCAAGGACTGAGAGGAGTGGGACCATGATCAGCTCCTTAGTTCATGATAGAATGTTGAGAGTCCCCATCTTGTACAGGTCTTATTGAGGCAACCATATCTGTTGTGAGTTTATATACTCAACAGCACTTCCATCTCTAAAATACAGGGTTTTATAGGATTTCTACAAAATACTTAGGAGACAAACTCAAGATCAGCTTAAGACCATATATCATCACTATGTTGATTTTGTTTTAGTAATGCACGATCCATTCAACAAATGCAAATTAATAGACATAATTCACTTGAAGGCAGAAATCACATGATCATCTGCTAAGAGCAATATACCAATGCAGCCATGAAACCTTTGATTCCCAGGAATTTCCTGTATGCAAGATATGCTAGAACAACAATGGCATAAGGCTTGTGAATGTAGCTAATCAATGTCTGATTTGATCTAAAACATACTTCACAAGATGGAAACCTTGTCTGGCATTGCTTGGGTAAAGAAGAATCAGGGACTAAATAGCTCAGGAACCTAAGATAAAACAAAATACTGCTGTTCTTAAAAACAAAACTCCCGTAACAATAAAATGGCCCCTAATGGTATTCTACCATACTCATATATAAGTGTCTTACTCAGCCATCATCATAGAAGTATCTTCTTGCAGCATCTCCCTTCAGGAATCAGGGGACCACACAGAGAGGAAAGCAGGAACAGTGTAAGAGCCAGAGAGGGTGGAAGACACCAAGAAAACAAGACACTCTAAATCAACATGATTTATAATATCTAAAAGAAATTTCAGAATACATTAATGGCTAAGGAGGATTAACTTAAGTTTTTTGGAAAATGGTTACAACTCTAATGCACTATAAATAGAGTATGTTTAAAAATCTTTTTCAACTCTTGAATGTCTAGAAATAATTCTTAAATTCATTTCATTTGAATGAAAACAGAAACCTGAAAAAGTTAAGACATCAGTAAGCTTCTGATGGCACCTAAGTAAGGATAGCTAAGTAGCAAGTGTCAGATGTTGGAACATGCTCTGTGCCTCCCTACAAAGCCCATGATACCTTAAATACATTTAGTACAATGCCATGAAAATAATTTATACAAAACTATGTTTTGGCTGTGAGAGTAAGGCATTTGTAAAAAATAACAAAAATAATTGGTCTAGATCAGAGTCCTTAGCAAAGGGTAAGACAATCTCTTCAAAGTGCAATTCATCTGGAGGAGATAAGAATAAAATAGAATTGTAAGAAAAATAAAACCAAAGTTTTACAGCTTGAATTTTCTCACCTATTGCTACTTAGAAATATTGTCAGCAATTGGCTAGAATCCAGAATATGAGATAGGTGCTCAGAAACTATCCCTTCTGAACTGTTTGTTAAAATAAATCCTAATTTGCCAGAAGACAAATGGTTATCTTTGGTTTTCTTTCCTCATCCAACTTTACTCAGAGTTGAAAGTACTATAGTAGCCAGACCCAGACATCCTGCCTTCTCAATATGCTACGGTTTTCCTTTAAACACATCTCTGCAATAATACCCTACATGTTCTATGCTTTGCACCTGAAAATACAGCAGCATTTGCTATCTTATCATTAGAACACCAGTCTGTGACGCTTATGGAAGTACGATTGCTGCCATGCTACAGCTGAAGAAAATGATTCTGAAGGAGTCTCAGTAGATAGATTGTTTTGTGCTGCATAAGTTTTGCAAAATTCTGGCATAGATTAAGGAGAGGTTCATAAGACTCAGACTTGTCTGAGAAGGTACTTAACATTTTGATGGAAAGAGAGTTAATTTTCTTCATGCCTGTAGTCCCTGGTAGGTTGACTACACTCTGCCACATGATCTCACACATGCATATGTATGTATGTAGCACTATACACATATCTATATGCATATCTATCTATCTATCTTTCTTTCTTTCTTTCTTTCTTTCTTTCTTTCTTTCTTTCTTTCTTTCTACCTATGTATATATGTAGCACTAATTAGACTCTGTGTGTGTATGTGTGAGTGTGTGTGTGTGTGTAAACTAACACATGGAGTTTGGAAGTAGATTTGAGTGTGGGTGTAATGGAACAATAAGGGGAATGAATATTACCAAAGTATATATGCATGGATAAAGATCTCAAAATATAAATCAAGTAGTCCTGTTACTTTATCTTATTTCCCAAGAGTTTATTTTCTGACCTGTATCTTATAGCTCATTGTTTCGATCATGAGAGAATAAATAAAAAAAAATCTGGTCATTATATTTTTTCCTTAGTAATTCCATATTCACTACTAATTATGATTTTTCTTTTTTTGGTTTTTAGAGACAGGTTTTCTCTGTGTAGCCTTGGCTGTCCTGGAACTCACTCTGTAGACTAGGCTGGCCTCGAACTCAGAAATCCCCCTGCCTCTGCCTCCGAAGTACTGGGATTAAAGATGTGTGCCACCACCACCCAGCACTAATTATGATTCTTAAGTACAGAAGAACCATTAGAAATTTTGGGGAGCCCCCAGCAGAGTCCTCACATGTTAGCATAGAACTCTGGATTCTCTCTTTGTATTTTTAGTATAAGTAATAAAATAATTTAATAATTATAGGCCCCTAAAGGGATAGTAACTCCACAGGAAAACCAACAGAGTTAACTAACCTGGATCCTTGAGGCTCTCAGAGTCTGAACCACCACCAAAGAATATACATGGGTTAGATCTAGGCATCCATGCACATATGTAGCAGACGTTCACCTTGACAATCATGTGGGTCTTAAACAACTAGAACAGGGGTTATCCCAACAGATGTTGCCTGTAGGTGAGATATATTCTTCTAGCTGGGCTTCCTTGTCTTGCGTCAGGTAGAGAAGAAGAGCCTAGCCTTGCAGAGACTTGAAGTACTAGATTAGAGGAAATAAAAAGTGGGCCCCCACCCACTCAGAGGAGAAGGAGAAGATGGAATGGGGAAAGGATTGTGGGAGAGGGTGACCAGGATGGGGAGCAGAGAGTAGGATGTAAAGTGAATAAATAAAAAGAAATTAAAATACAAAAACATTAATCAAATTATCAAAACATTAAATGCAAAGAACAAAGAAAGATTATTAAAAGCTGCAAGGAATAAGGATCAAGTAACATATAAGGGCAGACCAATTAGACTTACCTCAGACTTCTCAACAGAGACACTAAAAGCCAGAAGAGCCCAGACAGAGGTTATGCATATCCTAAGAGAACACAAATGCCATCCCAGGCTACTATACCCAGCAAATCATTAATCAACATAGATGGAGAAACCAAAATACTCTAGGACAAAACCAAATTCTGACAATATCTAGCTGCCAACCCAGTCCTACAGAGGATTCTAGAAGAAAAATTCCAACACAAGGAAGGTACCTACACCAAAGAAAAAACACAATATTAATCTTCTCAAAACAAAGCCAAAAGAGAGAATCACATTCACATAATGCTACCTACAAAAAGAAGAGTAACAAGAACTAACAGTCACATGTCTTTAATATCTCTCAATTTTAATAGACTCAACTCACCTATAAAAAGATACAAGCTAACAGACTGGATGCTCAAACAGGATCCAACATTTTGCTGCATACAGGAAACATGTCTCAATAACAACTGACACTATCTCAGAGTAAAAGGATGGAAAAAATATTCCAAGCAAATGGTCCCAAGAAACAAGCTGGACTTGCCATCCTAATATCCAATAAAATAGACTTTCAACCAAAAGTTATCAAGTAAGATGAGAAAGGACACTTCATATTCATCAAAGGGAAAATCCACAAAAAGAAAGTGAGGTAACTCAGACACAAAAGGATATACATGGAATGTACTCACTAATAAGTGGATAGTAGCCAAAAATACAGAATTCCTAGAATACAATCCACAGAACTCAAGAAAGTTAACTAGCTGAAGGGCCCAAGTGAGGTTGCCTCAATCCCATTTGGAAGGGAGAAGCTGGTCATCCCAAGAAGGGTGAGGAGGGAGGTACCTGGATGTGAAAGGCAACAGGGAGAGGAAGAGGGGAACATGATCAGGTATTGGGGGAAAGAACAGGACTGAATCCCTGAGGGCCATCAGAAAGAACGGAAACAGGTAACCTTGGGAGGTAGGAGGTGGGAGGATCCTCTAAAATGTATCAGAGACTTTGGAGGTGAGACTCAAAGGGAAGGACCTTAGATGAAACGCTCTACAGTGGGGAGAGGGAACTTGTAGAGTCAACCTCCAGTAGAAAACAGGGCATCAAATGGAGGGATGGGTTGCTATCCCACAGTCAAAACTTCTGATTCAGAATTATTCCTGTCTGAAAGAACTGCAGGGACAAAAAATGGAGAAGAGCCTGAGGAAAAGGAGGTTCAGTGACAGGCCCAAATTGGGATCCAGCTCAGGAGGAGCCCCCAAGGCCTGACGCTATTACTGATGGTATGTTGTTCTTACAAACAGGGGGGTTATCATGACTGTCCTCTGAAATGCCCAACAAGCAGCTGAGAGAACTAGATGCAGATATTTATACCCATGCAATGGACAGAAGCTGGTGACTCCTGTGGTTGAATTAGGGAAAAGCTGGAAGAAGCTGAGGAGGAGGGTGATCTCTTAGGAAGACCCGCAGTCTCAACTAATCTGGACCCCTAGGATCACTCAGACACTGGCAGCATACACCGGATGATATGAGACCCCCAACACATAAACAACAGAGGACTGCTGGTTCTGGAGTCAGTCAGAGAAGATGCACCTTACCCTTGAGAGACTTGGGACCCCAAGGTATGGGTGGCAGGGTGGGGATATCCTCTTGGAGATGGGCAGGGTGCAGAGGCGTGGTATGTGGAATAGTCATGGACTTGACTAGGATGGGGATAAAGTGTGGACTATAAAAAAATTAAAGAATAAATAAAAAATGAAAAGAAAACAAATAGGCAAAAACAACACAACAAAACAAAAAACCAAAGATACAAACAAAAAGCCCAACCAACCAATCAGAAACAAAACAAAACAAAATGAAAAAAAAAACAAATTAACAAAACCAGAATAGCCATTGATAGACAGGCACATGCAAACACCCATACACACATGCAAACACTCATATACACATTCATACATACTCTACGTCACACACACATACTCACATACACATAGTCACACACTCATCTACACATACACTGAACTTACCATACTCAAACACACTCATGCATACACATACTCATATACTCACATAAATGCATACTCACAGACACACACAAACACACCCCTCCTCCCACACATACCTTTAAAAAATTGGAAACCATAAAACACAGGTAAAAGTGTAGAAAGGTTAAAAACATGGAAACAGCAAAACGAGACAAAAAGAATCTTCAACAATGCTGCTGAGATTTTTTTATATTGGCATGTACTTTCTGGTGTTTTTAAGTGTGCTTTGTACCTTGTAAGACTCCTTTGGAATAAAACATTCTTTTATTCCATTGCAAGCAGTTATCCATTGCAGATAGCTTCTTGGTTAATGGTGGGAGTTTGTGCCTACCTGCACCTGTCAGTGTGGAATCCCATCTGGCTTGAACCTATGCAGGGCCTGTGCATACTGCCATCATCTCTTTTGAGTTCATATGTGTTTCAGGTCTGAAAAACAAGTTTTCCTTGGTAATATCCACCTCCTCTAACTGCTACATTGTTTCTGCCTCCTGTTCTGTAGCACTCACTGAGTCTTGATGGGTGTTTCAAGGTCCATCCATCCATCCATCCATCCATCAAACTATCCACCCACCATCTATCTATCCATCCATCTTCCATCTCTGAACATTGTCTGACTATGGGTCTCTATATCCCCATCTAATGCAGGACACTTCTCTGGTAAAGCTTAGCTAGACTCTGATCACATTTGTCTTCTGGCATGTGTGTTACCTCACTCAGGATGATCTTTTTTTTTTTTTCCTAACTCTATCATTTACCTTAGTCTCAGCCAGCTAGGATTTCCCTGTTCTTAGTAACTGTATCCTATTCTGCTCTCATTAGATTCTGTTTGCCCACTCTCCACTCATGAGTTCATTTTACTTTCCTGTTTTTCTGTGGTTACTTCTGTTATTTCACATCTAATGATTGATTTGCAGTTAGCACCCAAAAATAAGAAAAAGGAGGAAGTATTTGTCTTATCTAGATCTGGGTTACTTTACTAGGTACAGTAGCTTTTGATTCCATCCAATTATTTGCTAATTTAATAATTTCTTAAAATTATTAACATAGAATTTAGTACAGGTCAGTTGGCTGACCTTTCAAGAACGATGGCCAGGTTTCCTCTGCACATTTTTATTTCCCACTTCTTTCTGGTTCTTCCATGATCACGTCTCAATATGCTTCCAAGGTATTATTGAGCTTTTCTTCTTTAAGTTCCCATCTGTGACTGGGAACTATAAGTCATGTTCTAGTGGTATGTCATTATGCCTAACTGATCAAGCAATGACTATCACTCACACAGAGATGATGAATCATGTCATATCAGATATGTACTGGGCATATACAGAGCTTGTACACATGTCAACATGTATATAACAGTCAGTCAAGAATCCCAAGAATACATCAGAAATTTTCTAAGTTTCCTAGAGACACTGCATTTTCCAGCTATTTATTTCATAGCTGTGGTACTCCTGTGTACCAGAGCTCACCTTCAAATTCATAGTATTTTTTTAAAAGTTATTGCATGTGGATATGTATTCCTATATATAACATTACCAGTCCATATAATCGTATTTGCATGTATGTTTACAGGGCTGTTAGGGACTCTACAATGAATTGGTATGCTCTTCCCTGGGGAGGACTACCTCTTCCAATCCTAGCATTTCATAGTTGTCTATTTCACAAGGTCTCCCATTTGAGACCCTGTAAGCTTCGTTGATCACTTTGGCATGTCTAATGTTGTCATCTTTGTTTACTCTCGTTTGTGAAGTTATGTTGGTATGCTTTCATATGTGCAGATTCTGACATTACTAGCAGACAAAATCTCATAGCAAACTCCCTGATCCACTGTATTTTGAAATCTTTCTGACATTTCTTCCTCAATGTTCCCTAACCCCTAGGTGTGGGAATGTTTTGGAAATGCATTCACTGAGACTGAGGTCCAAATTTCTGCATTTGGTTGGCTGTAGTTTTATGTAATGGATATTTTCTCTTTTAAAGAGTAGTTTCCATAATGAGGGGGTAACATCATTCTAAACCATGAGTATATGGATAGAGATCTCTCTTTACTTTTTATTTTATAAACTTTAAAATTTTCTTATTTGTATCAATAGTCTAAAATGAGGCTATTGTGTTAAGCTTTACCAAATATGTCATTTCTTTATATTATTGCATTTTGTATTTTAAAATATTTTACTTCCATTTTTGTAAAATTTTTCTTACAAATCTAACATACAAACAAAGCAATTAGGATAGATCTACTCACAGTCAAGATCATTAATATCACTGTGTTCTATCTCCCTTTTCTCCCATGGAAGGTCTTAGAAGTATTGCATACAGCGCTGTCATCTCCCATATCTAAAATTCATGACTTTGAAATAGTTCCTGTAGGACTAATTTTTGGTTTATATGAGGTAATGTAAGCATTAAATAATAGAAATAATATATAATATAATTATGTATGTATATATACATTTCTATGTTCAAGTATATTCTAATGATAAAATTATGATACAATATATATAGGTCAATAAATGCTATCATTTCAATCATTATTTGTTATTTGTAACTATATTACTACTTTAAGAGTATTTGACACTCATATATGCTTATTATATATTATATATAATATTTTGATCAAGTCTATCATCACTACCTTCCCTCAAATTTCCCAGCTATCACCCTACACATTTTCCACCCAATTTTATTATCTCACTCTTTTAAATTAGTATCCAATGAGTTCATTTAATGCAGCATATATATGCACAGTTACAGAACTTGCTACTGGAGCATGGAGCAACCTCCAGAACTTATATGCCTAAAGAAAACTCTCTGTACCTTAGACGTTTGCAGGTGCTAATCATTTTTCAAAACAAAATGGGACTTTACGAACCTCCATCTATTCTAATATTTTGCTGGATTGATCTTATACAGCTTTTATACACACAGTATCACTTCCTTTGTGTTAAATAAATGACTGTGCTGTCATGGATAGCTACTACAGTTTTAATAGCAATGTCTACTCAATCTGGTTCTTACACTCTGCCATCATCTCAACAATGATTCCTGAGCCATGCAAGAAGGGGGTGTGTTACAGAGCCTGAGCCATGCAAGACAGAGGTATGTTACAGATGCTCCATTTAAAGCTATGTACCCTATAGTCTCTTATTCTGTTCATATTTACTGCTTGAGATTTTCTGTATTAATTCCCAACTATTTCATAAAAAGCTTAATGGTTAAGAGGCATATTAATCTACGGGTATAAAGAAGAACTTAGGGCAAAATTTATTATTGTGTTCATTTAGCAGAATAATAGTACGAGGTTTTCCCTTAAGACCTACAGCCTAGCTGACTATGAAGCGTTTGACCAGTGAATGGTACCAAGAATGGGGTCTGCAGGGGTTTGACTGAGAAGATTTCTTATAGGCTCATATATTTGGTTCACAGTTAGTGGACTGTTTAGGAAGAATTAAGAGGATATGTGGCTCTTTTGTCTCTTCACATTAATACAACAGTAACTAAGACAGAAGTTGGTACCAGAAGTAGGGCATTTTTTTTACAGATCTGACTATGCTACTTGTTGGTGGACTGTCGAATTTGGATTAAGAGAGCTGTGGAGTGCTGCAGGTTGGTCTTAACCTCTTAGTACAAAAATGAAAAACAGTAGTGCTGAGAGTGATGTGGACTATGGATGCCTAGTTCAAGATGTTTCAGAGTGAAACAAGGTTATCAACTGGGCTAGACAGCATTTTCATATTTTGTCAAAGAATGTGTCTGATTTTTTTTTCCTTTGTCCTAAAGCCATCCTACATTCTAAATTGTAGAATTTGGAATTAGTTGTTGGCAGAGAATATTTCAAGACAGCCTGTTCCATGGTTATTAGTGGTCTGGCTTATGCATATCTAACATGGCAAGAAGCAAACCAAGGAAAAGGAGATGAAATGTACAAGTTGAGGAGAAAAAAAAGCAGTAAAAACTTAATGTTCAAAACAAATATTGTCTCAAAGAGAATTTAAAGAAAATCTGAATGCTACATGGAATGAAGGGTGTAGAGACTTAGAATGAGACCCCACAAATCTAATCCTAGAACACATAAAAAGGAAAGATAATACAAAACTGTAAAGAATCAACCAGCCAAAGCTTCTGCTAATGCAATTCAAAGGGTGGAGGCAGGTTCTAGTAAAAGCAGTTGGGGAAGCTTGTTAGCTTTTGCCACATGGTTCTGTTTTTACCAAGATTATGGTAGTAGAGGATTGTGAAATCTTTCTCTGAAGTTGAGGAAAGTCAGTGAGGCCAGTAGTATAACAGGGATATCCCTACGTGACAGGGCTGAAAGTCTATTGCATGAAGCAATCAAAGTGAAGCCTGGATTACATTGGTGATTCCTAGGTATTCCAGAATCATAGCATGTCTGTGAAAGAGAACTTCAAAGAGGATGTAGAATCCACTGAAGATAGAGAAGTACATTATAGTCAACAAATCTGGGAGAAGTGAGAGATCTAAGTTACCCTTTGACCTCAGACATGTACCAATAGGATTTGGAGTCAAGCTTGCTGGGTTTTAGTGTTGCACTGACCAATTGTTTTCTCACTATGCCCACTTTAATCCCTTTTGGAATAGTAACGCATGTTTGATGCCACTGTATGTTGGAAAAATGTGACTTGCATTTTGATTTTACAGGTTTGATATTATAAGAGACCGTCGTGAGTCTCAGAAGAGACTTTAGACTTTTAAATAGTGTTGAGACTATGTATGACTATGGGACTTTTGAAGTTGTACTGAATGGCATTTACATTATGTACAGCCACATGTCTATTAGGACCAGGGCATAGAATGCGGTGGTTTGGGAGAGAATAAATGCCTAAGTTCATATATTTGAGTACCTCATCCCTAGTCCGTGGACCATTTAAGAAGGAGTAGAAGATGTGGCCTTCTTGGAGGAGATGTGCCACCAGGATTTTACTTTGATGTTTCTAAAGGTCATGCCAGACCCACTCTATCTGTGTCTATTTCTTCTTAAAGGTCAGCTGGAGTCTTCCATCCACTACCTTCCTACCTGCATCCAAGTTCCCTGCCGTGATCATGCAATCATCCACTAAAACTATAAGCAAGTCTCCAGTAAATCACTTCTTTTCTAAGTTTCTTTGGTAATGATAGCTCTTCACATAATAAAACAGGAACTAAGACAAATTCCATCTTGTGATGAAGGCTTTAGATCTTAATCAGAAACACAATCAATTGATTTATAGTAGTACATTGCATTGTGTTTTATGAAGCTGTAAGCTTTTTTCACATTTAGCACTGTTATACTCCTATGAATTATCTGCTATGTGAACTCTCCTACTGACCAATCATGCAGTGCATGGATACAGCTGTGCTCTGCCTTTGTGTGTTTCTGAGGCAAGATCAGTCTATACAGCTGCAGCCAGATGTTTGTGTGAGACTGGTTTTCTGCTAAGACATCAAAGTTCCATTTGTTCCATGTTTCACAAAGACTTGCTCTAATGTATTATTAATTTGTATTTGTCTATCAGCTTTTCATATAATCTACTGAACATTATGATATCCCTCCATTTCATCTATTCTAAGTAGTTTTATCAGTATTTTAAAATTGTTTTGTCTATAATATTTACATATGCATCTTTGTATATTTAAAGATAAATGCACATATATCTTTATACATTGAAATAGACAATGTATTTAAAGATATGTATATACTCAAACATTTGAGTATATACCTTTGGTTGTGAATATGCATTATAAAAGTCTTTTAGATGAAATATTTCTGTATTTTTAGCTGTTTTACTATACTGATTAAATGGATAACTTTTAAAGTGAAACATTAAAATGCACATATAAATGGGCTACCGTGTGGTATTTTGATACATATTTGCATTGTGTAATGATTATATAAGATTAAGCATATGTCCCTTCTCAAATGTTTACCTCGATTTTGAGGTAAGTATCTGAAAAATCCTTTGCTCTAAAATGTTGATAGGTGCTGTACATTATTGCCTCTTTTACAATCTGTGCTTGAGCTGAAAGGCTGGCCTTCATGCATGATTGTCAAGCTCAACCTCAAAGCTATATAAATGACATGTTTTTTATATTCTAAAATTCAAAAATTTCCATCTACATTTCACTTAAGACTTGCTATGCTCTTAAGTGTTTATTAAAAACGCAAAAATTTGATTTAACCTTTTAATTGTTCTTTCTTTATAAAATATCATGCTAATGGCATTATGCTTATCATACTATAAAAGTCAAAAACATTTCTACAAAAGGTGCTGTGATATACTGGAAAGAAAAAAATTATATACATTGAGTGGTCTGAAATAAAATTGTCTACAAATTACTTAGAAAGTTAAAGGAAGAG
Organism: Grammomys surdaster; assembly: GCF_004785775.1. Lineage (NCBI taxonomy): Eukaryota > Metazoa > Chordata > Mammalia > Rodentia > Muridae > Grammomys > Grammomys surdaster. Next base: position 4,080,288 of record NW_021621185.1, on the reverse strand, counting down.
AGTCCCCGCACCTGTTGTCATGCAGAGCAGATGGGTAGGTACCACTACGATGAATAAGTATATGGTGGAGAGATGGAAGAGAAAGAGAAGCAGATGGTTATGCACTGTGAAAAGAGCAATAACTGATAATGCCAGGGTAGTAAGAAATGTGTAATGTGTATAGGCTGAGCTGCCACTTGAGGCCATGGAGATGACCCTGCCAGTGATGTTGCTGAGGGCCATGTCGGGGGCCATGGCTCTGTAGCAGGAGGGGTCTATGCCAATGTGTCACACTTGATGAAAAGCCAGTCCCTAAGATACGAGAACAGAAAGCTGGTTTCCCTCTACCCCACACCTTTCTGAGTACAGCTCTCAGGAGAGCATCCTTGCACTTCACCTCAGCATCACAGTAGAGTTGACCTTGATGGAATGAGTGCAGGATGTGGCAAAAGGGAGAGCTGGTCCCACTCCTTGATAAGATAGTGTGGGAGAGTTGGCCCAGAAGGCATGAGCTGGCCCTGTCACTCACCTGGGCCGAGCAGAAAAACTGGCCCTGGTGGCACAAGTGCAGGAGAAAGGGCAGGCTGACTAGCTCAGCTTCATGCAGGTACAGAGTCAGGCACTTTGCAGTAGAACATCCCAACATCTGCCCCATCTATGAACTTCTGGAGTGCATGAGGTGGTCTGTCCTATAGATCTATAGCTTTAGGATCTCCATGACACAAGGGAGCAATAGGATATCTAAGGGGAGTCCTCTTGATATAGTATTGATACTATAGCATAAGCCAGAAGCATCGAATCAGAGCAATGACTGAATATAATGAAAGATTGCAAATAAAGCTGTTTAGGCAAATGGTTGTACTATGTGACATGCCATGACATAGCAGAGCATTCACAGATTTTTTTAATTGTCTGTTTGGCTTAGCATGGGGAGGTTGTGAGGGCAAAGGGCAAATACAGATGTATGGAGACATGAGTTGATTGGGATACATGATGTGAAATTCTTAAAAATGCAAACGTTAAAATAAAGTTGAAGAAAATACTGGCATTATTTGGAGCATTCATTTGATGGTTATTCCCCAAAATATTCTAATATAGGGCTACACATATTTCAAATTATTGCTAACCATAATTAGGTCAAAATTTCATAAGCTTGTGTTAACACTGGTTTTTGGAAATTTTCAATGAAATAAATTGAAATTTTACCTAATCTGGATTTCAGTCTAATGTATGTAATATCGGACCTGACCTTTGTTCCAGAAGCAATGTGCGTTAAAGAGTTGATTTTAAATTCATTCAGTGTTATGGACTTGTTTATCGCTATCGCCAAACACTATAATAAGATCCAAGCATGGAAAGGATCAGAAAAAGTTTTTAACTGTACAGTATTCCTAGTAGTAATTAATCATGAGTCAGAAATTATATTTAAATGTGAGCACTTGAAATATTATTGATTTTAAATCCCATCTAAAATAGATCAGTGTAAGTAAAAAATTAGTTTAAATGAAAACGCTAAAGTAGTATAAGTTAAGAAAATGATTAAGCGATATAGCAACATTACGAGTGGGATCAAATATTTTCAAAGTTCACTCTTCTATGGATTTCATACAAAATATATCTTAGGTGACCAACTCAATAGTAAGAAACACATGATTTAAGGTTTAAAGTGGGCAAATGCAGACAACTAAGAGCTATACATAATATTCTCTTTTGAAAACTAAAATCAAAACCACAATTTGACCTCTTAATTATATTTGTATATTATGAATGAATAAAAAGATAAAAATATTGGTGAAGATGCCATTAAAACTAAGCCCAGCTGGTAGGTGCTTGTATGTAGTTCTGATAGTTGTGAAATAAACATAGATTGATCAAAAATATTATTTAAATTTCTATAACTCATGCATTTCCTTTAATTTCATACAAATATAGGATGTTAGTATTTTGCAAGAAATAAAAGCAGCACATTAAAAATATGTCTTCCCTCCTATTCATTACAGCAGTTTTCACAATAGCTAAGATGTGAAATAGACACTTATTTTCAATAACAAGTGAATAAATAAAAAATTGAATAAAACCAGAAAAAAATCATCCTATCTCCAAAAATAAGCTAAATATTTTAGGACATGATGTTAAGTAAAATAACCCAGGCACAGAGAAATAAGCTGTTTATGTTTCATGTACTTCTGGAGTATCAAAAGATTAGAGATGGAGTAAAATTATGGCTGTCCAGAACTGTTGTAATAGCATTTACAAATGTGGAAATATGAGAAACAAGCAAATCATGGATGACAGAGTATTTGGAATACTGGATACATGACTGTGTGTTATGTACACACATGACAATACTCCGAATTCATATCACAAAGCACTAACGGATCATGCTTATGAAGGGACAATACAGACAGTGGAGTGAGCTATTTAACAACTTAAAACATGGAACTAATACAATAATAGAGGTGCATCCTCTTTATGATGGTCCAGTTTATAATTCTTTGACTTTAAAATGGTGAATTGTTATCTTAAAACTGTGGTTAAAGTGTATTAGCAATAATTAATTGCATTGGTGCACACACAAGATAGAGCCTGTGCTAGGAGCCAGACCCTCTAAGAACTGCTGCTATGAACAGGGTGGACAGTACCCTGATCTACAGTCAACCCAGACCCAGGGACACTTGACTCTGGTCACTCATTAGCCAATCCAAATGTCCCATCCAGTCTCACTGTGGCCTGGTTATGTAGCATAATGTGTTGTTTCACAACTTCTGTCACATAACAAAGGTCATGCATTAGTACAGCAGTTTCCGTATTGTTCAAAACATACCCCTTCCTCAGGAACCTTTAAGACTATAGAAGACTAGAAGATTCCATGTGTGCATTGTGATATTGATGATGGCTTGTGTGTGTGTTAGAAGACTCCATGTGTGTGTGGTGATACTGATGATGGATTGTGTGTGTTTGCTTTCTTGCTTGGTCATTTGGTTTTTGGTTTTTATTAGTTCTTTGGGAATATTACATATTATAATTTTATTCACCCACAACTCCTCCCAGATCTTCTCCCTTCTTCTAACCCTGTGTCTCTCTTCTCTTTGTCTGCCTGTCTTTTTCTTTTTAAAAACCATTGAGTCCCATTTGTGCTGTTTGTATACTCCTAGATTTGTGTTCTATCCATAAATAATCACAGTCTCCATATAGCCATCAAACTATCATAGCTTCATAGTCAGGGGAAGGACCTTGTGCCCATCTCCCTGTCCTTGATGGAATTATTTTAAGTTTAACTATTTAAAAATTTTGTTCATGTTGTCACACTGCCATGAGTTTATATGTGCAACTGTTACTTGTGTCCATGAAACACTGACTTCTTGTATTCATCTCTGAGGAAAAACTTTATTGTAGTTTAGAGTGACTATGGTAGTTGTTATTTTAATAGTGAGGAGACTAGATCATCAGAGAAAAGATTGAAATCAAGGAAGTCTGAACTTAAAACATTGATGAGGCTGTACAGTCAATGAAGGAAAGTAATTATTTATGATTTTTCTCAATATTTGCTTATTTTTGTTTATCTGTCTTGTGAATGTTTTGTGTGTATTTGTGCATATGTATGTGGATACCTGACATCTATCCTGTAACTGCAGTTTGCAGGTAGTTGTGAGCCTCCCAAGGTGTGCTGAAGACCATATTTAGGTCTTCTGCAAGATCAACAAGGTCTCTTACCCAATGAAGACCCTATCAAACACCATGAAGCAGGTACATATTAAGGAAGAAAGTGGGTAAGAGGTAATAGTTTGGGGTATGAGACTGTGGACACTGATGTTAAGTATAAATTGGCTAGGCTCTCTTATTTAAATCACAAGGAACATATACGGTAGTATGCACATATACAGTAAAAACACATATATAAAAAGCAAATCTAAAGGGACTTTATGAATTTAGCAAGTTACTATTCATTATCAAATACTTATAAATTTAAATATATTTATAAATATACTTTCTCATACTTAACAAAGTAGAAAATACACAGAAATATGGCATAATTTATTTAGCTCAACAGCTTTTCATTATTAAAGTCAGAACATACTGTCAATCAAAAAGAAGATCTTAAGAGAACACTGTTTTTTTTCTGTGTTCAAATTTTTATTAATCTCAAATAAAAACTTGAAATATAGTAAGGTTTTACAGTTATATAACAGTTTTTATTCTAAAGTGGGACTTTAGCATATTTTTATTATATGTAAAATATGAAAGAAACATCTCTGTTCAATATTCTCAAGAGAGAGGTAAACCCTAACTTCCTCAACAGTTAATTGACAAAAGAGAGGTAATCTCACAAAAAGTAGAAAAAGCTATTTCTAATCGATATATCATATAGTCTGATTAATTGTCAGTGGAGCTATACAAGTCCTTTGACAAAAGATTATTAATATAGATTTATATATCCTTAAATAAGGCCTTCATGACTCTCTGAGTGTGGAAGGAGCAACTGTTGGCGCTTCTGCCCTGATTTTACAAGAACTCTGAAAAATTGGCTTTAAAAATAGAAGAGGGGGAACGGTACCCCCTCAGAAGGAGTCCCCCTGAAATACTCTCCATCATGCCTTGTTCACTTTTCTCTCTCTAAAGCTGAAAGCTCATGGCAAATCTCTTGCTGACCATGTTGGTGACCTCGGGCACCACCAAGACCAACAAAACTTTGCCACAGATATGGGGAAGGACCCTCATACCCATAAAGGGAATGCCCCAGTCCCAGTTCCCTTATGGAGCCGAGGACTGATATGCCTGCCCAATACCACAGAAGGCACAGCTAACCGGCTACCACAAATATTAATGAAAAAAATAGATACCCTCACAAAGCCAGGCCCAATCATAAATACGATGAATAACAATTTACATCCAGGGAAGAGAAATCTCCCTGAGAATCCCCTTCTTTTTTCTTTCCAGGTAAAATTGAATCACCCGTGATGCCTGCTATTAGAAGTTCTAACCCAGATGGACCAGAAGCCAGGAGCCTCGCCCTTACCCTCACCCCCTACCTTTTCCCACCTGCACAAGGTCCCCTGAAGCTGGGCAACTGCAAGATCCTGCTTGGCAACTGCAGATAGACTCAAAGCAGTGTACCATATCATTTGAAGAATAGCAGGGAGACCATAACTCAAGCAGTGTACCATATCTTCTGAAGAATAGCAGGTTGCAGTCCTCCTCGCCCCCACGAATAACCAGGACCCGCCGGTCGGGTCAAGTGGCACCCAGACGTGGGGCTCGAGGCACGGACCTATCCGGACGGACCCTCATTGAGAGGATGTGCGCACGACATCAAGATTGAGCAAGACAGAGATCATCGCCCGTGACCTGTCATCCACTGAACCAGGTTGATGCTGCCATCAAGAAGGCAGTTGAAGTTCATTACCATCAGCTGAAAATTGCAGAGGATCCAGAAGTGACTCCGCAGGAGACTGACACAGCTGTCAGCTCCCCTGCCTCCCCCTACGGTCGACCCCTAGACTTCCACGCCCTCCAGAAGGGTCCCTGGTATGCCTGGCTTTGCCCTCATTTCTCTCGCTAGAGAGCTTGGCCTCTTGATCACCACAACAAAAATTGGCTTTTTCCTAAACCAAGGCCACCCTTGATATGGCCGCTAACATTGGGGAGCCTTCCTTTATGACAATATTACACCCCAAACTGACAAATGGTTGGTAACTTGAACATTTACAAGAGACTAGGATGGCTGTGAGTTAGCCCATTGACGGGATTATTGTAGGTCCACTTCCCAGGGGCCCACCCAATGCAGCCGAAAAGGAGTGCGTGGTGCTGGGAGTGGGTGCAGCCTACATGGCCTAAGACAGGGCTCTCACCCTCCTTTCACCCACATCAGAGTCCCTTGACGTTGCCCATCGTCAACAGCCTAAAACCTTCGACCATCGATGTGACTCGTCTCACATCAGTGTTTTGGGGTTGTGAACTTGTCTAAGACCCCCCATAATTAGACATCCAAATTCAAAACTCACATAGTTGGGATTGAACATAAGACGCCTTCTCTAACTAAACAGAGAAGGGGGAGATGCCAGAAGCCAGGACCCTCGCCCTTACCCTCACCCCCTACCTTTCCCCACCTGCACAATGTCCTCTGAAGCTTGGCAACTGCAAGATCCTGCTTAGCAACTGCAGATAGACTCAAAGCAGAGTACCATGTCTTCTTAAGAATAGCAGGGAGACCATAACTCAAGCAGTGTACCATATCTTCTGAAGAACTGCAGGGAGATCATAATTCAAGGCAGTGTACCATATAGACCATGACATGTTTCAAGGCACAGGCCAAGAAGATTTTGTACTTTTCCACCACCTGGACCCTCTTACCCCCTCCCCTTGTAAAACATGCTATAAAAAAGCATTTCATGTTCAAAAAAAAAAAAAGAAATTAAAAAAAATAAAAAAAAAAAAGAAACACTGATCCATACAAAATTTTTATTGACAGGCAATCGTTCCTATCTTTGTTTTAGTAAAGCAATTTTAAAGAATCATAAAACATCATATGCATAATATTCCCTTGGCTTTCTGTTGTCCTGAAAAATTATTTATTTTTTCTTTGAATCCTAATAGACTCTTCAGAACTGTTGTGCAATTACATGGCAAAAACCATTCTGACTTTTTTATTGATATTATATCATGCTTTAGAAAGTTACATAAGAGAACACTGGTTTTAAAATTAGGTATAAGAAAAAAGTGTCCAACCATAAACAAACTTTCTGTTCTTCTATTTTCTGTATAAAATAACATGACTTATATTCTACTCGCATACTTTTGGTTTCACTCCAGAATGGATATTTTGTCTTTCATGCTTACATCTGACATTATCTAATCCTGAAACATCATATCTGACTTTCTACGAGAAGCTATTCCAATGAGGATTTTAATGGGGAGTATATATATATATATATATATATATATATATATATATATATTACACCATTTTCTTATATCTTTGTTTATGTTATTCTATACTTTAAATAAAAATAGATTCTAACTTTCTACTCTTTTCTTTGATGAATAGTAAAATACATTATTTTAATCAAAGTATATGACTACTTTGAACCTTAAGCTTAAGGTTAAAATAACTGTATTGTAACATTGATAATTATTTTGGAAAAGCACAAAATATATGGATGAAACTCATTGCCCCTTTAATAAGTTATTAATTGTGGGAGCATATTTGAGTGAGGGCAAAGTACACAAAATATTTTTCTTGTGTTTTCTGACATGTTGTACTCTATGTTATCTGTGGGTAAAGGCTTTTTTTTTGCTTTCAGTTCATTTTCATAGCAACTACCTGGTTTAACGCATCACTCCATTAAACTTTTAAAAAATTAGCAAGTAGTCTTTGTAGTGGAAAATATTAAAAAGCAATCCATGCTACCACCGGCATGGCACCGGTGGACAGGCCAGCCTGTTCTCAGCCCAGCAGACTCTGACTCAGAGGTCTGAAATTTCTCCAACCAGCTCACTAATTTCCCATGGTGGGGGCTGCCACTCGTGCCCTATGCTTCTAAATTCCCGTGGCTTCCTGCCACTGTACCTTTCTCTCTCCAACCTAGCTGAGTAGCCACTTGAAGGAAAACACCACACCATCTTAGCCAAAAGATGTTCCAACATATAACAAGGGCACACACTCCACTATGTTCATAGTAGTCTTATTTATAATAGCCAGAAGCTTGAAAGAACCCAAGTTTCCTTCAACAGAGAAATGGATACAGAAAATGTGGTACATTTACACAGTGGAGTGCTACTCAGCTATTAAAATCAATGCCTTCATGAATTCTTAGGCAAATGGATAGAACTAGAAAGTATCATCCTCAGTCACAAAGGGACACATGTAGTATGCACTAACTGATAAGTGGATGGATATTAGCCCAGAAGCTCGGAATACCCACGATACAATTCACAGACCACATGAAGCTCAAGAAGGAAGACCGAAGTGTGGATGCTTCAGTCCTTCTTAGAAGGGGAAACAAAATACTCATGGAAGAAGATGCAGAGACAGTGTGGAGCAGAGACTTTAAGGAAAGGTCGTTCAGAGACTGCCCCACCTGAGGATCCATCCCATACACAGACACCCAACCCAGACACTATTGTAAATGCCAAGAAGAACTTGCTAACAGGAGCCTGATAGAAATGTCTCCTGAGACATCCATATCAGGCTCTTATCGGCATGCACTTCCTGATCTCCTCAGAGGCCTTCAAGAGTCTGACATATTCAGAGGCAGATGCTCACAACTAGCCATTGAACTGATCATGAGGTTCTCCATGGAGGAGTTAGAGTGAGGACTGAAGGAGCTGAAAGGGTTTGTGGCACCATGAGGAGAGCAACAATACCAACCAACCACAGCTCCCAGGGTCTAAACCACCAGCCTGGGAGCACTTATGGAGGGATCCAGGGCTTCAGCTGAATATGTAAGAGTGGAGGGCCCTGCTGGGCACAGGTGGAAGATGAGATCCTTGACCTCATGAAAGCTTGAGCCCCAGGGGGTGGGAATTTTGAGGGTGGGGAAGTGGGAGTTGGGGGGGTAGGTGGGGGTTACATCCACGGAGAAGAAGGAGGAGGGGTAAGGGGATGAGGGGTTCCCGGGTGGGTGGGGGATGGGGTAAGGGGATAACATATGAAATGTAAATAAAATATCTAATAAAAAAAAATGAGAACAAAGTTAAAAAAAAAAAAAAGAAATGTCTCCTGAGAGACTCTGCCAGAGCCTGACGAATACAGAGGTGGATGCTTGCAGCCAACTATTGGACTGAGCATGGGGTCTCTAATGGAGGAATTAGAAAAAGGACTGAAGGAGCTGAAAGGATTTGCAACAACAATATCAACCAACTAGACCCCCACCCCCTCCCACCCCCAGAGCTCCCAGGGACTAAATCACCAACGAAAGAGTACACATGGATCGACCCATCGCTCCAACCACATATGTAGCGGAGAATGATCTTGTCTGGCGTTAATGGGAGGAGAGGCCCTTAGTCCTGGGAAGGCTCAATGCCCCAGTGTAGGCGAATGCCAGATAAGGGAGGTGGAAGTGGGTGGGTGGGGGAGCACCCTCATAGAAGCAAGGGGAAGGGGGATGGGACGGGGGGGTTCTGGAGGGGAAACTGGGAAAGGGGATAACGTTTTAAATGTAAATAATTGAAATATCCAATATAAAAAGTGAGAGAGAGTCAACAGGTAACACAATCTCTGGGCACAGCAACTAGCATCCTAATTTGTAAGCTATTCTAAGTTATAAATCTTCAGGTAGCAGATTCCAGTGCATCTGCTACCTGAACTGGGCCCCTTAACTACCTACATTTTTCCTCCATGAATCTCTCTTGCTCACCGAAAGAAGTATCTTTCTCCTGCCTTCCGTCTTTCACTCTCCGACCCTGGAGTCCTGCCTACTCCTTGCCCAGTGATTGATCCCTTGAAATCTTTATTCATTAGGGGAAGTCGGCCACAAGTCTCCATTTGATTACATCCTAACTACTGGTCTACTAGATATAAATGTAATTGAATAAACTTGAAAATATTTTGTGATGTTCAGTTTGCTTCTGGATAAGTTGCAATCCTTATCACTTTGTTTCCATAAATAACAAAGTAAATAATGTAGCAGTTAAGCCTAAGTTTAACTTTCATGGTCATTTTGTCCTTATCTACTTTATCATTATAACTTTTCAGACTAGTGAACTAAAGCAGTTTAACAAGGAAGGAGATGACACTTTGAATGAAGAGCTTGTGTTGTCTGAAGCTGTCCTATAAAAGTAGTCATTTAAGCCAAAATTTACATTTCCTTATGCAAATCTCCATTTCCCTATAAAATTCTCACTGTTATTCAATAGTTTATTAGCTTTCATTAGACAAGTTATTTTACTCATTTTTTGAAATGATTAGAATTGTATTTCATCTTTAAACTTACATATTTACATTTTGGATTCTATATTTAATTTCTATAGGAATAGAAATGAATTTTCAAATGTAGATAAATTCAGGTTTGGCTTACAGTTTTTGAATTTGACACATTTAATTGTGAACATTTGATTCATAATCATAATTCAATTTGTTCATCTTATTGATACAATAATGTTATAAATACTTCAGAACATCACTGGTGACAAACAAGCTGGAGAAACAACTGAAACTAACATATCTTAGAGATAACTATGAATATATTATTTTAATCAACCATTTTTTTCTTCACTGCTGCTAGGTAAGCAAATAATTTTAGTAATATTACTTTCTATAGTCAATAACCATCAAATAACAATATTAATATGTGAAAACTATCTTATCAAAAGTAGGTACAAATAAAAAAACAGGCATTATATAACCTTGCCAGGAACAAAAATTAAGTGTAAAATTCCCTTTTCAGATTAAATATAAGATATTAAATTTTCTTTATAAAAAAGTAGTCTAGAGCTGGTGCCTGAACCACCGCATGGTCGACCAGATGTTTTCTGATGGCCTTGAAGTCTGTGAGTACCTAGACTTCAGTTGACCTCTTAGTGTCACGTCCTATGAACTTTTCACAAACCCCCAAATATTTGCATGTTCAGTTCTTTCTGAATGTTTCATATTTGATGTTGAATCTATTTATCCATAAAAATTTTATAACTATCCAAGTATTAAAAACTAGGATTTTTACTGTTCTTCACTGGCTCATAGCTTAAGCAATTGGTCTTTTGCTGATGCCTGAGAGAAAATTTTAGTTTTCAACTTTACTTTTTCTTTAGGTGTAATGAATGGCTTATCATTATCTAAATCCTTGGTTTAACCTCAGTTGCTCTGGGTGGGAGGTGAGAAAGCTTGTTAAACTTATGACTTTCCTCCATGTTTGTAGTTTCACAGAAAAATCACCCAAGATCTTCTGGGGTACACATTGCTACATAGGAAATATTTAGCGCTTCTGCCCCTGCCTGGTCCTCTGGGCTGGAGCAGACACAGAGTCTATCTGCTCCCATCCTGTTGAGAAACTGAATCCTGAGTCATCCAGGAGCCACTGCACTCAGAGCAGCTGGTAAGATCTCCATCTCACTCTCTAAACCCCAGAGATAGATCGGGGAGCCAGGGACATCCAGGGCACAGCAGCTACCCAAACCCCGCCCCTCCGGAATTCCACTTCCCTTCTGCCCCTGCCTGGTCCTCTGGGCTGGAACAGACACAGAGTTGGTCTGCTCCTGTCCTGTGGAGAAACTGAATCCTGAGTCATCCAGGAGCCACTGCACTCAGAGCAGGTGACACAGAGTCAGTCTGCTCCTGTCCTGTTGAGAAACTGAATCCTGAGTCATCCAGGAGCCACTGCACTCAGAGCAGCTGGAGCCACTGCACTCAGAGCAGCTGAAACTGAATCCTGAGTCATCGAGGACCCACTGCACTCAGAGCAGAAGGATTTCCAGATCCAAGAGGTGGCCTGAGTCCCAGGAGTTATTCCACCCAGGAGATTAGGAGCATAAGACCACAGAGACCTCTGGACTCTGAGGAGCTCTGCAATAAGCAAGATAACTGGAAATACAGACTCCAGTTTTACACAGTGAGGGCAGGTACCACTAGAGTTAACCAGATGGCGAAAGGCAAGCGCAAGAACATAAGCAACGGAAACCAAAGTTTCTTGGCATCATCAGTGCCCAATTCTCCCAATATAGCAAGCCCTGAACACCCCATCACACCTGAAAAGCAGGATTCAGAATTAAAATCACTTCTCATGATGATGATAGAGGATTATAAGAAGGAATTAAGTAACTCCCTTAAAGAAATACAGGAGAGTACAAGTAAACAGATAGAAGCCCTTAAAGAGGAATCACAGAAATCCCTTAAAGAAATGGAAGAAAACACAAAGAAGGAATTAAACAAAAACATTCAGGATCTGAAACTAGAAATAGAAACAATAAAGAAAGTTCAAAGGGAGACAACCATGGAGATAGAAAACCTAAGAAAGAGATCAGGAGTCACAGACGCAAGCATCACCAACCGAATACAAGAGATAGAATAGAGAATCTCAAATGCAGAAGATACATTGGAAAATATTGACACAGTTGTCAAAGAAAATGCAAAATGCAAAAAACTCCTAACTCAAAACATCCAGGAAATCCAGGACACAATGAGAAGACCAAACCTAAGGATAATAGGTATAGATGAGAATGAAGATTCCCAACTTAAAGGGCCAGTAAATATCTTCAACAAAATTATTGAGGAAAACTTCCCTAACCTAAAGAACAAGATGCCCATAAACATACAAGAAGCCTACAGAACACCAAATAGACTAGACCAGAAAAGAAATACCTCCCGTCACATAATTATCAGAACATCAGATGCACAAAACAAAGAAAAAATACTAAAAGCAGTAAGGGAAAAAGGTCAAGTAACATATAAAGGCAGACCTATAAGAATTACACCAGACTTCTCACCAGAGACTATAAAAGCCAGAAGAGCCTGGACTGACATCATACAGACACTAAGAGAACACAATTGCCAGCCCAGATTACTATACCCAGCAAAACTCTCAATCACTATAGATGGTGAAACCAAGATATTCCATGACAAAACCAAATTTGCACAATATCTTCCCACAAACCCAGCACTTCAAAGGATAATTGATGGAAAATGCCAACACAAGGAGGGAAACTACAACCTAGGAAAAGCAAGTAAGTAATCTTCCAACAACCCCCAAAAAAGATACAAACATAACTTTACCTCTAATAACAAAAATAACAGGAAGCAACAATCATTTTTCCTTAATATCTCTTAACATCAATGGTCTCAATTCCCCAATAAAAAGACACAGACTATCAGACTGGATACACAAACAAGACCCAGAATTTTGCTGCATACAAGAAACGCACCTCAGTGACAAAGACAGACACTACCTCAGAATAAAAGGGTGGAAAACAATTTTTCAAGCCAATGGTCCCAAGAAACAAGCTGGAGTAGCCATTCTAATATCAAATAAAATCGACTTTCATCCAAAATTAATCAAAAAAGATAAGGAAGGACACTTCATACTCATCAAAGGAAAAATCTACCAAGGTGAACTCTCAATTCTGAACATCTATGCTCCAAATGCAAGGGCACCTACATACATAAAAGAAACTTTACTAAAGCTCAAAACACACATTACACCTCACACAATAATAGTGGGGGATTTCAACACCCCACTGTCAGCAATGGACAGATCATGGAAACAGAAACTAAACAGAGACACTTTGAAATTAACAGAAGTTATGAACCAAATGGACTTAACAGACATCTATAGAACATTTCATCCTAAAACAAAAGAATATACCTTTTTCTCAGCACCTCATGGTACCTTCTCCAAAATAGACCATATAATTGGTCACAAAACAAGCCTCTACAGATACAAAAAGATTGAAATAATCCCTTGCATCTTATCAGATCACCACGGACTAAGACTGGTCTTTAATAATGACAAAAACAATGGAAAACCCACGTACACATGGAAACTGAACAACTCTCTACTCAATGATGACTTGGTCAAGGAAGAAATAAAGAAAGAAATAAAAGACTTTTTAGAATTCAATGAAAATGAGGACACATCATACCAAAACTTGTGGGACTCCATGAAGGCAGTGCTAAGAGGAAAGCTCATAGCTCTAAGTGCCTACAAAAAGAAACTGGAAAGAGCACACACTAACAAGTTGACTGCACAACTAAAAGCTCTAGAACAAAAAGAAGCAAATACACCCAGGAGGAGTAGAAGGCAGGAAATAATCAAACTCAGGGCTGAAATCAACCAAATAGAAACAGAAAGAACAATACAAAATATCAATAAAACCAGGAGTTGGTTCTTTGAGAAAATCAACAAGATAGATAAACCCTTAGCCAGATTAACCAGAGGGCACAGAGACAGTATCCAAATTAATAAAATCAGAACTGAAAAGGGAGACATAACAACAGAAACTGAAGAAATTCAAAAAATCATCAGATCCTACTACAAAGGCCTATACTCAACAAAACTGGAAAATCTGGATGAAATGGACAATTTCCTAGACAGATACCAGGTACCGAAGTTAAACCAGGAGCAGATAAACCATCTAAATAGTCCCATAACCCCTCAGGAAATAGCAGCAGTCATCAAAAGCCTCCCCACTAAAAAAAGCCCAGGACCAGATGGTTTTAGTGCTGAATTCTATCAGACCTTCAAGGAAGACCTAATACCAATTCTCTTCAAACTATTCCACAAAATAGAGACAGAAGGAACACTACCCAATTCGTTCTATGAAGCTACAATTACACTCATACCCAAACCCCACAAGGACCCGACAAAGAAAGAGAACTTCAGACCAATCTCCCTTATGAACATCGATGCAAAAATACTCAATAAAATTCTAGCAAACCGAATCCAAGACCACATCAAAACAATCATCCATCATGATCAAGTAGGTTTTATCCCAGGAATGCAGGGATGGTTCAATATTCGGAAATCCATCAATGTAATCCACTATATAAACAAACTTAAAGAAAAAAAACACATGATCATCTCACTAGGTGCTGAGAAAGCATTTGACAAAATTCAACATCCCTTCATGATAAAAGTCTTGGAAAGATCAGAAATTCAAGGCCCCTACCTAAACATAGTAAAAGCAATATACAGCAAACCAGTAGCCAACATCAAGCTAAATGGAGAGAAACTTGAAGCAATCCCACTAAGATCAGGGACTAGACAAGGTTGCCCACTCTCCCCCTACCTATTCAATATAGTACTGGAAGTCTTAGCCAGAGCAATTAGACAGCAAAAAGAAGTCAAAGGGATACAAATAGGAAAGGAAGAAGTCAAAATATCGCTATTTGCAGATGATATGATAGTATACTTAAGTGACCCCCAAACTTCCACCAGAGAACTCCTAAACCTGATAAACAACTTCAGCAAAGTGGCTGGTTGTAAAATCAACTCAAACAAATCAGTAGCCTTCCTCTACATGAAAGATAAACAGACTGAAAAAGAAATTAGGGAAATGACACCCTTCACAATAGTTGCAAATAATATAAAATACCTTGGTGTGAATCTAACCAAGCAAGTGAAAGGCCTGTATGACAAGAACTTCAAGTCTCTGAAGAAAGAAATTGAAGAAGATCTCAGAAGATGGAAAGATCTCCCATGCTCATGGATTGGCAGGATTAATATAATAAAAATGGCCATCTTGCCAAAAGCAATCTACAGATTCAATGCAATCCCCATTAAAATCCCAACTCAATTCTTCACAGAGTTAGAAAAGGAAATTCTCAAATTCATATGGAATAACAAAAAACCCAGGATAGCGAAAACTATTCTCAACAATAAAAGAACTTCTGGAGGAATTACCATCCCTGACCTCAAGCTGTACTACAGAGCAATAGTGATAAAAACTACCTGGTATTGGTACAGAGACAGGCAGGAAGATCAATGGAATAGAATTGAAGACCCAGAAATGAACCCACACTCCTATGGTCACTTGATCTTTGACAAAGGAGCTAAAACTGTCCAGTGGAAAAAGGACAGCATTTTCAACAAATGGTGCTGGTTCAACTGGAAGACAACATGTAGAAGAATGAAAATTGATCCATTCTTATCCCCTTGTACAAAGCTCAAGTCTATGTGGATAAAGGACCTCCACATAAAACCAGATACACTGAAACTAATAGAAGAGAAGGTGGGGAAAAGCCTCGAATACTTGGGCACAGGGGAAAAGTTCCTGAACAGAACTCCAATGGCATATGCTCTAAGATCGAGAATTGACAAATGGGACTTCATAAAATTGCAAAGTTTCTGTAAGGCAAAGGACACTGTCAATAGGACAAAATGACAACCAACAAATTGGGAAAAGATCTTTACCAATCCTTCATCTGATAGAGGGCTAATATCCAATATATACAAAGAACTCAAGAAATTAGACTCCAGACAACCAAATTACCCTATTAAAAAATGGGGTATAGAGCTTAACAAAGAATTTTCAACGGAAGAAACTCGAATGGCCGAGAAGCATCTAAAGAAATGTTCAGCATCCTTAGTCGTCAGGGAAATGCAAATCAAAACAACCCTGAGATTCCATCTCACACCAGTCAGAATGGCTAAGATTAAAAACTCAGGTGATAGTAGATGCTGGCGAGGGTGTGGAGAAAGAGGAACACTCCTCCATTGTTGGTGGGACTGCAAGATGGTGCAACCACTTTGGAAATCAGTCTGGCGGTTCCTCAGAAAATTGGACATAGCATTACCCGAGGATCCAGCAATACCACTCCTAGGCATATACCCAGAAGATGCTCTAACATATAACAAGGACATATGCTCAACTATGTTCATAGCAGCCTTATTTATAATAGCCAGGAGCTGGAAAGAACCCAGATGTCCTTCAACTGAGGAATGGATTCAAAAAATGTGGTATATTTACACAATGGAGTATTACTCAGCTATTAAAAACAATGAATTCGAGAGGTTCCTAGGTAAATGGATGGAACTAGAAATTATCATCCTGAGTGAGGTAAGCCAATCACAAAAGAAGACACATGGTATTCACTCACTGATTATTGGATATTAGCCTAGAACCTTGAAATGCCCAAGATGCAACTCACAGGCCACATGAAGCCCATAAAGAAGGAAGACCAAGTGAGGGTGATTCGGTCCTTCTTAGAAGGAGCAACAAAATACTCAAGGGAGCAAGTATGGAGACAAAGTGAGGGACAGAAACTGAAGGAGGGGCCGTCTCAAGACCACCCCACCTGAGTATCTATCCCATGTGCAATCACCAAAGGTAGATGCTGATTTGGAAGACAGGAAGTGCATGCTGATAAGAGCCTGATATGGATATCTCCTCAGAGGCCTTCAAGAGTCAGACATATTCAGAGGCAGATGCTCACAACTAGCCATTGAACTGATCATGGGGTTCTCAATAGAGGAGTTAGAGTGAAGACTGAAGGAGCTGAAAGGATTTGTGGCACCATGAGGAGAGCAACAATACCAACCAACCACAGCTCCCAGGGTCTAAACCACCAGCCTGGGAGCACTTAGGGGGGGATCCAGGGCTTCAGCTGAATATGTAAAAGTGGAGGGCCCTGCTGGGCATAGGTGGAAGAAGAGAACCTTGACCTCATGAAGGCTGGATGCCCCAGGGGGTGGGAATTTTGAGGGTGGGGAGGTGGGAGTGGGGGGGGTGTAGATAGAGGTTACATCCACAGAGAAGAAGGAGGAGGGGCGAGGGGATTGGGGGTTCCGAGGGGGTGGTGGGGGATGGGGTAAGGGGACAACATAGGAAATGTAAATAAATCATCCAATAAAAAAAAAAGGAAATATTTAGCATTTATTACAAGATTTCTTTTATAGAAAATATTAATCTACTGTGCTTTATCAAATTTCTTAATATATATAATGCTTCCACATAAAATTTAAAACAGTTGTGACTTTAAAATATAGTTCATTACCCACTTGTAGATCTTCAAAAAGTTGTGAATATAGGTTAGGAAGATAAATTCTAGTAAAACTTGACCAGAATGTATAAAATTGATGCCATTATAATACCTCTAGAGGGCAGTATTAAATTATTTGAGCCTATTAACTTAGAAATTTCTAATGTAAGTCAGTCAATTTTTAGAACAGAGAGTCAAGATGGAAGAGGGTGGTCTGTCTGTATTCTCTATGCTGACAGAAATTGTTGCCAATTCAACTTTTGACATTTAAACCTACAAGCTTCTGACCTGCTCTCCAGAAAAAAGGTTTAAATTCTCCTATCAATGTTTAATGGGTTATTATTATCATATTCAAAATATATAAAGATTAGTATGTCAACATTTAAATATTTTCTTTTATTTTTGATATTAAAATATAAACACATAGTTTCCTTTTCCCATTCTTTCTTCTAAATATTTTGCTATAAAAATTCTACCTATCTCTCTTTCAAATACATGGTCTCTGTTTTATTTTCAATTGTTAAGTGCATATATGTATATACATATATTTTTCTAAATAACTTCTAAGTAACTTTTTCAGTAAGCATCATGTCCCTACAAACTATAGTATATCAGCTTAGGTGAGATTTAGTTACTTTTACCTTTGCAATGTAAATGCGAATGATAATCATATTAATAAATTAGTAATTTCAGGATAATTTAAAGTTTATTACTTTTCTCACATGATACCTTTAACTCCATATACACATGCACATATTTATATATACATGTACAAACACATATACATGTACCTACACACACACATATTTCTTTACATGTACACATACATATTGTATTTACACAATTTCTTAGATTTCTACTGAAATGGAAGGGAAAGGTGAACATAAGGAATAATAAATCTCTCAGCGACAAGTGTCCCTTAGCTTTAGTTTTTTAGTAAATACACACCGTGTCCTTGCAGCACAGAGGAGACTCAGAGTGGAGACAAGGGTGGATAATCTGCCTTTCTTAGAGAAGTATAATTTACAGTTTTTCATTTTAGTTCCTTTCTTTGTAGATAGATCTTTCCAAAGTTATAAAGTCAATTTTATTTCTCCTGAATAATCCTGTCACACCCTGAGGTGATGAAAGATGATCCGTGGTCCCAGCTGCTTTGCTGCCTTCAAAAGTAGTTGGAGGAGCAAAGGTTTATTCCTCTTGTTGATACAGAAGGCAGGATCAGAATGATGGCTTCAGTCATTCTTCTGGCATTCTCTTTGGGAGTGTAGAATATATGTTCTTTTGTAGAATGTGTTTCTAAACTGAATACAAAATCTGAGGGAGAGTTTTGTATTTCTTTCAATATATTTTGTGAAGGAGATATTAAATATGCCCTTTAGAGTTGCAGAAGTCATGCTTAATTTAAGATGAAGTATATAAGAAAATGTCAATTTTGGTCAAAAACTTAATTTGTTGACAGAGCTTATATTCTGCACATTTCTTACTACTCTATATTTCAAAAGTTTGTAAATATTTAATGAAAGCTTACAGTATCTTTTGGAATGGTACAAAGAATTATCCCTACTTTAAATTTGCAACAGAATTTGAGAGTCAAAGTGACTTTTTGTAAGGTTACACCAGGATCATAATCGATAAAAGAAAAAAAAAGTTTTCTGACTTTATGTTCAAAATTTCTTAGTAGAAAATAATCTTTCCTATATCAGAAAAGAGTTTTCCTGTGAAAGTGAAGAAAACAAAATCTTGTTGCTGCCACAAAGTTTGAAATGAAATAGAGAAGCTCTCTAGAAAGCGTCCTTTGGATCTCTGGATATGTGCTTTTCCACTGTTCGCTCTCTCTAGGCAACTGTTCAGAAGGTGCAGAACCACAAACCGAACCTGCACTTAAGATAAGGGAATATAACTAAAAGTTTAAAATATCTTTCTGGGTTCCTTGAGGGACAAGCCTGACTGCATAGGGATTGATGTCAAAAGTATCCCCTCTCCAGGAAAAAGACATCGGGATGGGTATGGCCCTCATGCCTCACTGGACAACAACAGGGGTACCAGAGCCATTACGAAGTCCCCTTCAAGTACTGGAGGTCAGGCGTCTATCCTCGCCTTCGTAAAATTAGACTCACCACAGTCCTTCTATAGTTAGAGAAGGGAGATGTCAGGGGCATCCCTGCTTACACGGTGAAGGGCTAAAATCAGCCATAGGCCTAACATCAGCAATAGGCCTGTCATGCATGTATACTAACACCAAGTCTTGGGTCTCAGTGGAAAAACATTGAAACAGAGGGCTATAAGCTATTGTAAACAGGCAGCTTTTGTGGAAATTTACCAGCCCGAGTAGTCATAGACCTTGTAAATACGTAGCCTTGGCAGACAATAACAACTTAGATTAGGTCAAGAGAATCATAGGCAGAGTCATAGTGACCTGTCCCCTGAACCTTCACCCAGCCGATACCCGGTTCTGAAAGATATCTGTATTCTCCCTGAACACCCACACTCCAGTGTCATTCCCTTCCCCACATCCTGTCTTTCTGTTTTTATAACCCCTGTGTGAACGAATTACGATTTGAGAAAAAATAAATAAATTATTTATAAAAAAAAGATATTGCCCTTCTGCTATGAACTAACAGCTTTGACTCAGAAAAAGTACTTAGGGATATAAAACTGGAGCTATGTGCATGATTAATTAACCAATGTAACGTTCCTATGATATTTTTGATACGCTTAGATGTGAATAGCATGGGTACTCCAGGAAAATCCTCACTTTAATGCAAATCATTACAGTCTCTGCTAACTTGCCTGTTACGGAGGAAAACACAGAGCTTGTTACTGCAAACCATGCAGTTACACAATTAGCATCTCTGCCGGCTACCTCAGCACTCCTGTTCATTGCACAGTTGTGCTCACTCTAGCTTGTATGCTTCCTAGAGGAGCATTGTTTGATGAAATGCACTAAGCCCCAACAGTAGCAATATTTACTGAGTAAAGGTCCAACAGCAATCTATTTACTGGCCCATCTCTTAAGTTGTTTTTCCAACTTTTTTGTTCTATTATTTTCTTGGATCTTATTTATGACACTGTTGTTCAACAAATTGTGGCCCAAGTTGGCATCATAAACTCACAATAATTTGCATGCATTTTGGTTAATGATTTAGGTAAACTTCATTTTCTCATGTTATATCTACCCACAATACAAAGGGTCATGGTCAGGTCAAAAATTTGAATACTTGACTGGTATTTCAGAGCTTTCTAAAGCTATGTATCCAGTGGGACCTTGGGTGGAGACTGTAAGCCACTACCATCTTTGCTCACAAAACTGTCTATACTTCTTGTTGTTCTAATAAAATATTTTCCCAATTCACTGGGCTTGACGAAACCTGAAACTGCTATGATCTTATATCCAACTTTCTCATTATTTTTGAAGTATCATAAATGTTTTGAATAAAACTTATTTTCTCTTTACAGACAGACTGGAGATCACAGTCTGTCCTGCCTGCAAATATGATAGAGTATTGGAGCATAAAGCTTGTTCAAGTAACCAATGAACATCATTCCGTAAGATAGAATCCATACCTGGCACTGCTTCGTGGCCAAGAACCTTCGATTAGGTATCTACGGTACCTATACCTAAGGTAAAATCAAATATTACTGGCAATCTAAAAATAGCACAGTTAAATTTGAAGCACTACTTCAAAGCAAGGATGTTTACTTAAGTCAGGACAGCACTTTTGTCTCATGAGGAAAGCACATACCGTCAATTAATGCAACTTTGATTCCAGTGATTGTAAGAAAACTAACAAACAAACAATCAAACTCCCTGAACATTATGATGCTATGTAGTGATTTATTAATTTGTGTGCCAATTTATAAAAAGAAGAGTGTCATCTCATGTGAAAAAAAATGATCAGTAACTCTAAATAGTGCTATCAGCTGTTTGAGATGAATTCTGACCTCCATCTTCATTTCTCAAGAGAAAATTAATCAGTGCATTGTTTTTGTGATGGATTTAGGAGACAAGATTTTTCTGAAAGAATAGACTATACTCTGATTTAGTTTCCTCAAGGGATGGTTTTAGAGATTTCAAATTACATGCAAAAGTGGAAGAAATTTAGTGTTCCCAATATTTTATAAATGAAAATAAATTTGTTATGTTTAAAAATGATTTGTTTAGGTTTATTTTATGTTTTTTTTTATCTTCTGACATGCACAAATACCATGTGGGTGCTTAATGCTCACACGAGTCAGAAGAAGGCATTGGTTCTACAGAAACTGGAGCTACAGATTGCTGTGTACCACTGCTCGGACGCTGAGAACCACGTCTGGGTCCCCCAGAAGAGCAGCAAGTGCGTTAAAGCACTGATCTGTCTCTTTATACTTCAGATTAATACTTTTTATTTCCTCAAAAATTGACAAATGAGAGCCTTGTGTATTATTTAAGGTCCTGAGTCATTAGTCCCACCAAATTCTAGGTCGTTTTAATTCTCTACACTGTCTTTTCTGACATCAGGAGACAGAAGAGCAGCAACAAAGGAATTTGGATTTGGCTGACGTTCATTATACTGAGCTCCACAACTGGCAGTAATGCAAGTTTTCCACTTTTAAATAGATTTGTGTTTTAAAATTGCTTCATAAGGTAACTTCTGTTCTTATGATTCAATTATACTGTATCTTAAAAGAAACTACATTAGAAGAATAGAAATCTGACTCTTACATTATCTTTATTAAAAGACTTTGTTGCCAGTTTCTATTTTGATAATGTACTCAAAATTAAATATATTGACAGTCTTTTTAAGAACCAAATACCTCAAAAAAATAATTAAACCTATTTGAATAGACAATAATTGAATTATTAACCTTGGGAATGTATCATATCCACAGAAGATATGGACATGTTCAGGAATTTCAGATCTGTACCCTGAGGGGATACTGTGATTTTATTAATATTTTAAAATGTATATTCAGATATTAGTAATTACTGCGATGCTCAAAGTGAAGAGGAAAGGGGTAACTATGCAGACCCATAATTGAAAACAAAATGAAATATTTTTTGTAGACTTATTAGCTATCCAGGCTCTTTGCTGAAATGGGCCCTAGAACACTATTCCTTAATACCTCTTACTTAAGCTTGTCAGAGCAACTTTTTTCCCTAAACATTTAAGATTCAAATCTTTAGAAACCTTCTTGGTGTGTGTTTCACCACAGATTGTCTCTCAGACCCTGTGAAGGAACCTATGGGAGAGGGGATTCTTAAGTCAGTAGATATTTTACTCAAAGTTGTAAAACTCTCCTGTCGAAAAACTTTGAGAAAAAAAAAGACTTGTCTTTTGAGGGAAACTAGTCACCACACAAGTGAGTCCTTCAGTTAGTTGTCTTCTGTGCAGCACCATTCTTCAGCTCTTACTATCTTTTATTCTCTATTACAATAGTACTGAATAAAGCCTCCTTTGCTGTTTAACTGTAGGAAGTGCCGTGCTTGCCTTGAGAAATATTTTTCCACGTGAGAGATTCTTCTCCAGTATTGGAAAGTGGTTCACGAATGCATACAATATTCAATTAAATACAATTTTCCTTTTATTAAATAGTAGTGTTACTACAAATTCTAGGACAATAATATGATACGTAATAAGTTCAAATTTAAAAAAAAAAGATTCTTTGATCACCATAAATATATCATTGCATTTTAGGCAGGAATGTATGTGTTTCTATTTACTCTTGAGTGTGTTTGTGCTATGCCTATTTACCTATGGAGGAAATGCACTTAGCATATGAGCCCAGTCAATAAGGCAGAAATATTGTGCTTGAACTTTGAATTTCTCATGCAGTGAATCCAATAAATTCTTCTACAGATTCCCTTTGGCATCTAAGTAAATTCCTAGTGCTTTTAAAAGTTTTATGGCCTTTCTTCACCTTTCACCCTGGGGGCAGGAGCTGCTGCTTTCACCTTTCTTCATGCCTTTCC
Source organism: Grammomys surdaster (assembly GCF_004785775.1). Classification (NCBI taxonomy): domain Eukaryota; kingdom Metazoa; phylum Chordata; class Mammalia; order Rodentia; family Muridae; genus Grammomys; species Grammomys surdaster. Next base: position 4,056,952 of record NW_021621185.1, on the reverse strand, counting down.
TGAAGGACAGACTTTTCTTGGATACAAGTTAACATATAACTGCTAGACCTGGCCGTTTTCCCTCCAGGCTATCTCATTCTAGCCTTTTCCCTTACTTATTTATTAAAAAAAAACCTCTATAGTTCTCTTAGCATGAAAGCAATAAGGGAGTCCTAGTATTCTTAGGATTATCTTAAAAACAACCAAGCCTATGACTTTGTGCATTTGTATATGGATATATGTTTATATTTATGTTCCTATCTATATTTGTAGTCATTAATGAATACAGTTTTGCACAAGATCATGTAAGAAAACAACCACAAAGAGACCTTCATCTCAGAATATGTTCTGATTTAAGATAACACCTGAAAGAGTAGAACTCAGTTTGGGAGAAGCTTACACATTGTTAATTTGTTTTCTTGAAACTGATAAGTAAAAAGGTTGTTAAAATTATGGTCTGTTTTAGTAGTTATTATTTCTGAAACATATCCCAACTTGTTACCAAAGGAACAGCAACACAGTATATTAATTGCATATGTTCATTTGATAATGCAATAATTTAATACACTAACTCAATAGACATGTGTTTAGATATATTATATTACGTGAAAATAGAGCAGAACATATTTTAATATAAAATATAAAATTCAGTCTAAATTTCATAAATTTCTTATATCATGTTCTCTTTATTGGCTACTCAATTTTAATGATTATGGGTTGGAGAGAATGGAGGGAGTGGTACTTGCCATAAGGGAAGAGAGATTGCATCAATATACTGCCACCTACTGGCTTGCCCATGTAGCTTATGTGGGGCCTGTAGCTTATCTGGTTCTAACAAATTGACTGTTATAAATTGTTGGCAATCTCCAAAATATATTGTAAACAATAAGGCATCAAGTCGATTTGTTTTTCAAAATGCAATGTGTGTTACTTGTAAGCTGTTTCTACACTCATGTGATGTAATGGATCCCATACTCCTTCAACCTGACACAGAGGGACAGGCATCACTTCCCATGTGCAGACTCTTCACGTAAAGTTGTATAAATTTAAATGTTATTTCTGTTTATGATAGATTAAATTTGTATTTTTAAATTCTATGATCTCTCTCGATTGCTCACTCTCTCGCTCTCTCTCTCTCTCTGTCTCTCAGTTCATTTTTGAACTGCAAAAAGTTGTAACTTTCTCTAAAGCTTTTATGTTTTAAATAACATAAAACAAATGTAAATGAACGAAAACTAAGGGTGGCAAATTCCCAACTTTTTTGAGGGATAGATGTAGGAGAATGAGAAAATATATTCTTAGTATTCGTAGGCCTATCTTTTTCATAGGCTCATAAAATTATAAGGCAGGATGAGTCTTATAAATTTTCTGTTAGTTGTAGGCCTTTGATGATATTGAAATGTCTTCTTTTAATTTTATTTTGAGATTATGTAATTTAATCACATTATTTCTTTATCTCCTTTTCTCTTTCCAAAGTCTCTCATATACCCTTTCCCACCTCTTTAAAATTCATGGTCTCATTTGTAACTAATTGTTACTGCATACATACATGTATATGCATGCACATATATATTTCTAAATGTAACCAGTTCAATTCACCTAGTGCTCCCTGGGTGTATGCTTTCAGGACTGATGTTGATACTGAATAACTAATTGATGTGCTCTTCCCTGGGAAGATCACCTTTCCCGTTTCCAGGTGCTCAGTTGCCTATCATCTTTTGTTTGTATAGGAATGGGCCTTTGTATGCTCTTCTTCTTCCACTGTGGCATGTTCACAGGTATCCTTAACTCATATTTGGGCACTCATGGTGGTGAGACATTATGGGTATAGTTTCTCACATTACTAGAAGACACCATCTCACAATCATTCTAAGGAGCCAACTTTCATTTTGCACATGCTTGACAAACAAATCACTTATTCTATGTTCACTAGTGTCCAGATACCCAAAACTTGCCACATAATCAAAACCAATATACAAGTGAGAAAAGACAATATATATGTTGTGGCATTCTTATATAGGCGAATTTGGATTTTTTCTTGATCAGTTGCTGTCTGCTAAGTAACATTCTATGGTTCCTCTAGGATCAAAACATCCTGACTAAGGCATGGTGCCCCAGGAAGGGAATTTACTCTTGACATCCTATTGCCCCCCCACCCCCAGTTGAGTTCCTGCTTTTTCACATCCTGACTAATACATGGTGCCCCAGGAAGTGAATTTATACTTGACATCCTATTGCCCCCCAGTTGAGTTCCTGTTTTCTTCCTGAGTTTGTATTTTTCCTTCTCTGGCTAGGTGTATATATATTGAACCTGCTCAGTAAAAGTTTTGGGCATTCTCTCACAACGGATGACCCGAGTCTGAGTATTTCTTTAATCCCCCAGGCCTACGCCTGAGCTTGGTACCACAGGCAGTGCCGACACTGTCACATATTTCTAGATTAAATGTTTATTTTTCATATGTTTCTTTTCCATTTATGACTTGAAAATGACTGGGGTTTGTGGGCTCTTCCCTTGTAGCTTGGCAAGCCACTGAGACTAGTTTAAATATGTCATAGGTGTCTGAGTGTGAGGACCCAAGAAGGCGTGAACTTAGAGGCCATGAAGTGAAGCTTTGAAAGTGAAGTATGGGTTATGTTGGAGATCTGAATGTTGAAGTTGTCAGAGATGTGAGATACTTTCAAAGAGAGTTGCATACAGGAACTGGAAATGACTGAAAAGAGATATGCATCATTTTAGAGGGAACAAATTTGGGGGAATGGAAACATGTAAATCTTATCAAATTAAATTTTTAGACCAGAGATGGAATTACACTATTTTTGGTTCACCTTGCTGAGTTCTGGTCTTTTTGGTGCTGTATTTTCTCACTATTCCCTCATCTCTCTTTTGGAGCATGTTAATATACAATGCTATTATATGTAGAAAGTATGTATTCTGATATTTCTTTATTTCACAGGGGAATTAAGAATCAAGAGATTGTGTTTAGTCTCAGAAAATATTTGATCTTTAAACTTTTAAAGTGTTGGGACTAGGAAAGGCTATGGACAGTTTTTTGAAGTTGTATCAAGCCCATTTTGTATATATATCAAGGGATAGGAGTGTGGTGATTTAAGCAGAAACTGCCCTACACAGGCTCCAGTATTCAAACACTTGGTTTCTGATAGGTGTCATTGTATGTGGAAGTTAAGGTGGTATAGCCTAGCTGGAGGGATTTTGAGGAAATATGTCACTAGCTTGGGCATGGAACATTAAAAAATGTGTACCCCATCTAATTTGTCACTCTGATCTCTCTTTGATTTGAAGATATGACATCTCAGCTTCACGTTCTTGCCAAAATGCCTGCCTATTGCTGCTATCCTACGTTGTCTTTACATACGCTTGTTTCTCTGGAACCATGAAAACAAATAAACTATTTCTTAAGATGTTCCTGGTCATAGTACTTTATAACAGCAACAAAAAAGTAAATAGTACACTCTTATGAATAAAGCAGCAAAGAACATGGGTGTACAAGTGTTTCTGCAGTGATAAACCATTTGGTTATATGCCGAGGAGTGGTAGCTGGGTCATATTGTAGATGTATTTGTTGTGTCTTGACAAATCTCTACACTGATTTCCACAGTGGTTACACTAGTTCCCACTTGCATCAACAGTGTTTAGATGTTCTTCTAGGGCAAGACTATATGCATTCCATCTCTAGTTTCCCAGGTTAGCTAGTTTTAGGCACCATTTCTGCATAATTTCTAGTAAAAGGTTTGCCACATAGACAGATAACATTTGTTTCTCTTCTCATATAAATTTTTTTTTTTTTTGGTTTTTCGAGACAGGGTTTCTCTGTGTAACTCTGGCTGTCCTGGAACTCACTCTGTAGACCAGGCTGGCCTCGAACTCAGAAATCCTCCTGCCTCTGCCTCCCAAGTGCTGGGATTAAAGGCGTGCGCCACCACCGCCCGGTTCTTCTCATATAAATTTTAATTTCAGATTTGTTTTTCTTTTCCTTAATGTTTCTCAGTTTCTTCTGTTAAGAACCTCTATTTTGAGATATGCCTCTTCAGTGGTTTTATAAGGCTTTTAATATCAGTTTCCTCTTTCAAACTGGTCAAAAGAAACTGATATTATAGAAGTTACAAAAACAGAAAACTGAATTTGAATACATTTGAAATTCCTTTGATATAAACTATGGTTAGAGAAGATTGGTTTCACAGGCAAAAGCATGTTTCAGATTGCAATGTCTTAAACAAATTTAAAGAATTTTATGAATGATAATTGAAATGTTGATGGAGATCATATAATCTGTAACTATTCTAAAAGCTAATTTAAGCCATAAGGAATAGTTCAGTTAATTTACTATTTATCAAATAATACTTCCCAACTCATTGAACTATCAATATAATAATAACAGCTACTTAAAAATATTTTGAATAGATTCATTTATATCTCTAAGTCTACTTGAATGTTCACTTTAAATGTCAATCCATATAAAGTTAATTACAAATACACAATTGCTATTGCCATCTGAAGTAATTAGATAATAATTTGGAAAACTGACTTAGTATATGATTAATATATTTTATTTAAGTCTATAATGTTTGGTTTATATTAAAACATTCTGCAACATAACAGTGTGTATGTGTGTTACTTTTCACAAATATAAAATCAATGACAAATTAAACTGTAGAAGAAATTTCTCCGTGCTTTAGTGTTTGATATATTAAAGGTCATTTATGCCTGAATTGGAAGATAGATTTCAATAGGATATGTTTAATTGGTAGTGAATATACTATTATATCTGACATGTAAAGAGCATCCACAATTTTATTCATGGTTTTCACAGAGAGTTCTATGTTGTTTTGACAATATCAAATAAGCTTTAATCTGTCAATTTCAAAGTTTGATACCAGAAAGTTCATTTAAATGAAGGTATCTGTTCAGTTCATGTAACTACCAAGAGATTGCAATAGATATCACTTACAAAATATACCATTTCTTAGGAAAATGAAGTTGTTTAATATTGTTATTGTGTACTTTCATAGCAGAATACAAGTTTTTAAAAGCACATCTTAAAACACCAATTTAAAGTAGTAGAATGAAAAATGTATTTGCGGATGGAAAGCATATGGCAATAGCAGTAAAAACAAAGATGCTTTTCTCTGCAATAATTCTTTATTTATACAACAGTGTGTAAAGCAAAAAAGTGCTGTAATACTGAATTTTCATTTTTTGTTCAACTCGATGGAGCCTTGATAAACGATACCACTTTGAGGTTGTTTTTTGATGTTGAACACAGCATTTCCAGTGTTGGCATCTAATGCCATGAGGTTTATGGGAGGGTCAGTTCCTTTTTGAAAAAAAAAAGCACACTTCATATAGTGCCCACTGCCTTATTTCAGTTGCAGTTTATATACTAATATTTTAAAACCCAAATGACATATCTCAAAAATTATAGTACGCAATGAAAGATTTCCTGTCTCTTAAGACAGGAGCATATCTGACCCATGATCACCTTTTGTCCCCCTGTCCCTCAAAGTTTTAATGTACTTAACTCAGATTTTACACAAAATTAAATGACAAATATGGTACTTTAAGAAACACTGATGTAAGTAAATAGCATCATGCCCTTCCACAATCACAATAGGACACAGTCTGAAAGGCCCTTGAGTGACACTTGCCTTCTGGTTGATATTGAACCAGTAAGAGTACACATGGTGCAGGCCAAGCACAACAGGGGCTGTTCACACATATTTTGCTTCTTGACTATACTTTAAGTGATACAAATGTTTAAAAGACACACATTCACACTTCTCTCATTAATTTACCACAGATCAGATGGCTTTGATGATGTCCTTTGTTTCATAAACTGTTGCATTGTTGTGGGACAGCTAGGACTACTGTGTTCCTACAGAAAAATTTGTATTATTCAGATGGTAAGTGAGCATGCCTGTGCCTTGAGTTAACGAGTTGGTTTCTGACATTTATTTTCCTCTAAAAGGGGCTAAATACAAACTGTTCTCATATATTTTACTAAATAAATGGTAATGTTTTCCTTCTCTGTGTTTGTAACCTGTTATATCTACAAATATTCCCTTTTTCAAGCCTAAGATTGTTATGGGACATCATGATTACAGATATGTTTAAATTCTAAATAAAATATGTTTAGCAATATCATTTTCCATATATATTCTTCCAAACAGGAGATCAACATCATTAATCACATTGTCTCTTTCTGCTTACTCTTCTATATTAAGCTTTTCATTCCATTACTTTAAAAAGGAAACTACATATGTTCATTATTACCATGTTGCTAGATACATTAAAATAATAGCTTTTTTCCTCCCTCTGAGGTACCGTAAAATGCTGATTAAACCTGTAGCAGGTGGACACTTCAATTTGTGAAATTTTTAATTTTCTACTTTCTCCTCACAGACCTTAACTGATTTCATAAAAGTTTGTGTGGCATAAGAGAGAGGTTCATACTAAAAGCATACAAAGAGCATTGGAGAAATGGAGAGTGATATGAGACAACTAAAAAGTGGGTATGAACTTAGTAGGTGTCTAAGTGAAAGCCATGCAGGTCATGTGAGATGTGTGCAGTTATCAAAAGATTTGAATGACTCCAAATATGTTTGTAAGATAGAAGTAGTAGAAAACCTGATGTGTTGCCCTAATTCAGAAGGGACACAGAGAAAGAAAGAAGTTTCCACATTGAAATCCTGTTTTCAAAGTAACATTACTATAAATAAAATTCATAAAATATGAAATAACCCACATAAATTTGAATTTTGTATAAAGATGGATGTATTTTTGAAGTATATATCTCATGTAATGCCTGTATACTGAGAATTTTTTATTGTTTATTAGAAATTCAAATGTAAAACCTATATTTGGTAAACTCACCACCCTGTTTCTGCTTGTTTTCCTGAATTTGGAAGCAGTGGGGAAAAATAACATGAGAAAATTTTCGCCTGCATTGACTTTAAACTTCATCACAGTAGAGATGAAATATTGACACTTTGAACTTGGAGCTGAGCACAAATGTCTGAACTGATCTGATTGTGGCATGCACTCTATAGAGTTTCACAAATTCTAAGTAAACACTTTCTCAGAGGGTCCTCTTACCCTAATTGTATCCGTTTAATGATATAACTGTTGTACTCATATAGAAATAAATAAAATATAACAGTTATATTTTTAGTCTTTTTGATCTTGTCAGTTACCAAATGCTAATCATTAGTTTAATAACTTTACATTGATACCTGCCAATATCTTTATATCTACTTTTCTCTAGATAATGACATAACATTGAAAACACATTTCAAAGATTATTGAAATTGATAATCAACTTTCAATTTATGCATCTTATAGAATGATTTTTGTACTGAATCACATGCTGTATTCACAAACTAGTAATGACTTATTATTTACTATAAAATAAAGATCACAATGTTCTTTGCATTTCACAATGTAAACAGCAAACTGTATTGGCATAAACGGTCAAGAGGTCAACGAGGTCTTTATATATGCCTGGATACACAGGTGTCTTGTGTGAGATGGACATAAATGAATGCAGTAGCAATGCCTACTAATATAGGGGCAGAGTGCTGAGCTGTCCTCAGAAGGTCTATATGGGCACAGCTTTTACATTAGTTTATTTATTTATTCACTTTAAAATCCAATTTTAGCAGCTCTTCTCCAAGTTCCTGTCTTGATGATAATGAACTGAACCTCTGAACCTGTGAGCCAGCCCCAATTAAATGTTTTTCTTTTAAGAGTTGCCTTGCTCATGGTGTCTGTTTACAGCAGTAAAACCTTAACTAAGACAGTACCTAACCCAGACCCAAAAGGACATGCATGGTATGTATTCACTTATAAGTAGATACTAGCGATAAAATCCAGGATACTAATGCTACATTCCATAGACTCAAAAAACCTAATGACAAGGAGGCCCCAAGGGAGGATGCTTGAATCTCACTCATAAGGGGAAATAAAATAGTCACCCACAGTGGATGGATGAAGGAAACTGGGAGGTTGTGGGCTTGCAGAGGGGAACAGGGCAGTGAGATGTAGGGGAGCCACCACCAACCACCAACCAAACAATCCACCCACGACCAAGCCAAGGACTCTTCCCTGGGGCTCAGCTGGAGCTTCTCTCCCTTTCTACCCGTTGGCTGCAGGCTGGATCCTGAGTCCGTTGTAGGGAGAGCCAGGGAAAGAGAGCATGAAGAATGAACTAAAATTGGAATGGGGGCATCTCTAGGACTTGCCAGAGACCTTGGATGGGGGAGACTCCAGGAAGTCTAAGAGGAGGACGACTCTAATTGAGGCTTCTGCAGTGGAGGATATGGAGTCTGAAGTGAACACTTCCTGCAGGACTTCCAGTGGAGGGATACAGACATCAACCTGCCTACAAAACCGCTGGGTGATACTAACTTTAATCATGCCTTTTGATGCTTTAAAATCTACACAAAAATTACAGACAGCTAAGGAAAGCTGAGAGTGGGAGAAACGTTCTTCCACAGGGACAAGCACACATATTGCTTATTTAATACCAAATGGTAATTCCTGACACATAATACAGATAGAGCAGGTTGTGTTTAGAAAAGAATTGTGTGTATATATGTATAAAACAACAATTAGTTGAATCTGGGTAGTGTGGGGGTCCTGTGTCTGCTCTGCTAGGGCTGCTTGTGGAGGCATGACATGGGAAGTTTGACAGCGCTCTCACCCCACACTGGTGGGTGTCAGGCTGTGAGAAGCCCCTGCTGGGACACTGCTCTGGTGGTGGGGGAGCACAGACTGAGGTCCCATGAGAGCCAGAGCTGGGGACCATCTGCTGGAAGATGCGGAAAAGCTGAGAACAAAGTAGGAGTCCGCGGGCTGCTGGATCCAGCCTGCAGTCAAGGGTAGAAAGGGAGAGAAGCTCCAGCTGAGCCCCAGGGAAGAGTCCTTGGCTTGGTCGTGGGTGGATTGTTTGGGTTGGTGGCTGCAGTGGCTGAGAATGCAGGAAGGTCTCCTGCGTGAGATTAGACACGGGTCTTTTTTTTTTATTTAAATAATTTATTTTTTATCAAATCGTATTTCATTCCCACAGGAGTTATAAACACAGAAAGGCAGGACGTGGGGAGGGGAATGACACTGGAGTGTGGGTGTTCAGGGGGAATACAGATATCTTTCAGAACTGGGTATCGGCTGGGTGAAGTTTCAGGGGACAGGTCACTATGACTCTGCCTATGATTCACTTGTCCTTATCTAAGTTGGTATTGTCTGCCAAGGCTACCTATTTACAAGGTCTGTGACTACTCAGGCTTGTAAATTTCCACAAAAGCTGTCTGTTTACATTAGCTTATAGCCATCTGTTTCAATGTTTTACCACAGAGACGCAAGACTTGGTGTTAGTATACATGTATGACAGGACTATTGCTGATTTTAGGCCTATGGCTGATTTTAGGCCTTCAGTGTGTAAGCATGGCTGCCCCTGACAATTCCTCCCTTCTCTAAGTATAGAAGGGCTGTGGCAATTCTAATCTTGCCAAGGCCAGGATAGAGGCCTGACCTCCTGCTCCCCCTTAGACGAGGGTCTTTTGGAGAAAGTGTGTTCCATTGATCCCCACCGAGGATCCTGATGAAAAGAAACAGTCCATGGTTTTAAGGCTTTTATTGTCGTGGTGGAAAGTAGCTGAGAAACTGTACACCCTTTTCTCAGGATGAGCCTTTGGCTAAAAATTTTTTTTCAGGAAGGAGTGTCTGAGAAGGAAAGCTTAATTGGCTAAGCCCTTTTGGCCTTCAGGTACCTCACTAATATGGAGCTCTCCTATACTGTGGAGCATCTTAGGACGTTGCCCTTATGTGACTGAAGGATACAAATCTATGGAAGGCTGCAGCCTCCTTTCAGGATCCTGAAATGATCTGAGGGCGTGGCGAAATGCCTACCATCCCTTAGGGTCACCTGGAGTCCCTCAGGGTCACCTGGAGTCCCTAGTGTCACCTGGGGTCATCAGGGTTTCTAGCCTGTCCTCTAGCCTGGACCAGAAACCAGGCTGCTTTTCAAGGTCCTACAGTTGCGAAAGAGCCCTGAATTTGAAAGAGAGCAAGGAGGAGTATAAGGAAGATTTCAAGAAAGGAAATAGAAAGGAGAAATGAGATAATTATATTATAATCTCAAATAGAAAAGAAATTTAAATAATTATAGCATCAAGGAAATGGCAGATGTTTCCTGAACTAGAAGTGTCTTCTTTATCTCCGCATTGATCACCAGAGGCGGCAAAGAACCCCAGGCAAAATTGCCTGCAGACATATGCATAGGAAGCTAATGTAATTATCTTAGATCAAATAGAATAACAAGAAAAACACTGTGTACTGTATGGGCACTTGATAATGCTTTGAATCACTAACTATTGTGGCTTACTCAGAGGAATCTGATTCGAAAGAAAAATAGGGGAGAAGGAAGATGTCTGGACACGAATCATTTTGTTAGCTGCGTTACAATTTAGGCTCATTTCTTTTTAAATGTACTTTTTAGTAAAAATTTTAAAGAGGCAATAGTAACCTAGATGACCCAATATTTAAGAAACTAATGTTCTGGTCTATGGAAGTAATTGTGATTCTTTGAGTTCTTTAGGTGCTAGTCAGATATGTTAGTTATAATTTAATTGTCATTGTGCTTCCTTCTTGAGAGTAGTTGCTAAACAAAGTAGATCATACTTAAAAGTGGTGTCATGAACAGGATGCGATTGCGAAACAAGAGATAGTTATTTCTGAAATATAAGATCAATAGGGACTAGTAAGAAAGCGTTATCAAATTTTAATTTTAATGTCACATGAAAGACATGTATTATAAATAAAAATTGGCCAGTATCAAATTCATGTTGACTGAAAATGGAGTAACAAACACACCAAACTATTATTTTCTTAAATATGTTGAATACTGCTTTAATTTTTCATTATACATGCAATATATTTTGAAATTTATCCATCTCCAATAATTCATCCTAAATATTCCATCAGAGTTTGTTTTGCAGTATATGGAAATCAATACAGAGCCCCAGTATGGCACCCTCTCTTTTCTAAGCTCATGCAATTTTTATAGACAAGTGGCAGAGAAATTGTGAGAGAAAGACATAGTGGACATCTGCAGTAGAACCTTGTTTTCTGGACATGAAAAGGCTGTTTAACACATGAATTCACAACAGCTATAACTGCAAACACAAGAACTATACAAAGTCAAGCCATCCAAAATATGAGCATAGAAGGATGTGATGCTCCTGGTGTCCAACTCAACTGAGGAATTCCTGGCTATAGACAGCTACTGGGAGATGGAGAGTTAATTTCTCTCAAATATGCAGTACCTGGGATGATATGCACGTGTCAGTGGATGCTTCTGCACATATGCACGTAAGGGTTTTTTTTAAAGACAGCACATAAATATGGAAAAAAGAAGTGATCTGGTATAGTGGAAGTGATCTGGTATAGCGGAAGTGATCTGGTATAGCGGAAGTGATCTAGTATAGTGGAAGTGATCTGGTATAGTGGAAGTGGTCTGGTATAGTGGAAGAGTTCTAAGGAAGGGAAATGGGGCAGGCTTGATTAAAAAGCATTATATGTATATTTTAATTTTCAAACAATAAACCAACTATAGTTTTTTTACTATGCTTATGAACATAAATTTGATAAATATCAAATTTACTTTTTTCAAACACACACACAAACGCACAAACACACACACACATGCCTCGATTTTTCCATTAGCTTGTAATATTGCAGACAGAGACTAAGTTTACTAAAACACATAATAAATGAGAGATAGGTAGATAGGTAGGTAGATAGATAGATAGATAGATAGATAGATAGATAGATAGATTTCTACTTGGGCAGCATATTTCTGTTAAGCCTTATTATATAAACTCTTCAGTTAATTTTCTCAATCTTACCCATTTTTTTATTATTTCTACAGATTGAATTGTCATATTGTTTTCTTTCTTGTGGAAATCTTTCCAGAAGTGTTTTTCTGATTACATAGACTTGGGTAGAATATATTTTTCATCTACTTCACCATTGGCACTGATAGTTTTGGATGATAAATGTAGGTTTAATATCCATACCAGCTCTAAGTGATCTTATACTAGACCTTCAACCAGTTAAATACATTTTAAACCCTGACTCCTTACAAATGTTCTAACTCTATTACTTTCCTTCCATGATATTTAAACACATTCTCTTTTTTGCCATTTTGAAGAGGAAAGAAGATCAGTATTTATCTGGATCTTTCTTTGAAAAGGTGTCACCTGCTGGTGTCAGTAAACCCAGAGCTCACGTCACCAATAAAGTTAGCAAAGCCACTGTCCCAAAGAGAGTGTGAGCATAATTTGCTTTGACAGTTAACACACTGCAGAGGTTTGGGAGCCCAGCCAACCAGAACTTGGTTGTGATGATGAAACTGTCTCCTGAGTGTTCGAGATTTCTTTGACTCTTATAAAACAGGGAAGGGTAAATGGTGCCCAGCCAGATTCTCTCTGGCCTTAAGTATTATGTATCATGTTATAGTTGAGATATGAAATAACGTAGAATATGACTTTCTATGGGAGAGAGTAAGATATAAATAGAGTACATCCGTAGTGTATTATTTTAATTTGTTATTAACTTACCTTATTTGTATTTTACAAATATAGCTATAAAGAAGCTGGAAATACTTTTATAAATATAATTGTAATATCTTCAATTAATTGCATTTCAAGACTAAATAATGTCATTGAGTAGAGACACTTTTTTAATAAAATGAGTAGAATTTAGATTTCAACTGTAGATGCATAGGGTCACATATACACTCCAAATGTGGATGGATTAATAGAATATATTTTCACCAAGGAACATAGCCAGAATGTTCTTAATTAACTTCAGAACAGGTAGCAGCTTCTAGTACTTTTTTAGTGTCAGGATCAAATGTAGTGTGTGTTACTGCATTCTCTCACAGATAGAGGTCTCACAGAGAAGTTAACCATGTAGTAATTAAAATAATCTTAAACCCTATGATTCACATGCATGAAGAGACATTTATGAAAAAATTGAATATGATAGTAACATAAAATAATTACAAATATGGAGTTTTAATAAACTTGATATAACTGATTCTAGTATAGCATAACATCCTCATAAAGTTATTTATAGCTCTGTAATGTGCTCTGAGCCTAGCATTTAGGATTTTAATCATTAACCTTGAACTCTTATGTCAAATTTTGTAGGAATTAACAGAACACATTTATAACAATACTGTTTTAAAAATCCTAAGACATTAATTTATATTTTTAGATCTTTGATGATAAATGATTTTTCTTGTATATTACACAAATGATTATAGTTTGCTTGACATTTGTGTCTTCATTTGGAGAAAATGAAATACTTAGACTTTTAGTCTTAATATCTTTCCCCATTTATTTCTGTCATCCTGCTGTTTGGCATCTGAAAACCTAGCTCTTACCTCTAGGCAAGCAGGCAAGCAAGCATCTCTTTCCTGAACTAATGGCCATGTAGTTCCTTGCATTAATTGGCAAGTCAATGGTGCAGCCTGTATGCTGCTTTCCCAGGAGACCTGGTACTCCCATCAGCAACTTTCTGCCCTTCAGTTTTCTCCAGATCTTAACCCTTTCTGGGTGTGAATAATTCAAATGATGGCCATATTCAATATATTACTTATGTGTGTTGGGATACATTATTGTTTACCATGATGAGAAAAGTAGTAAAATCCAACCAATTAATTACAAAAAGCACATAATTTAGCAAACAAATATTTTTAAAGTGTGATATCTTAAAAGCCATTCTTAGAGCATGTTCTTTCCCAGGAACAGGCTTTTCAAAGAAAGGAAAGCCAGGAGTTCAGAGCCACGCTGCCACGTGGAATGGATTTCTCTTGAAACTTACATTTATATTCTTAGAAAAGATAAAAAATTGGAAACTTCAGCTCTGATATAAACACTTTCTTTCTAAATGACTCTGTCATTCAGCTTCAGTTTTGACAGTTCTGGTTCTGGACTAGATAAACAAGTCAGCATTCTTTGGGACTGTGGATCTGTATCGCTTCCTGTCTTCCAGCTCTCAGTCCTGGGATTAGAAACATGCGCTGCCTCTCCTGGCTTTTAAGAGAAGTTGTGAAGAGTCTGAACTCAGGTCTCATGCTTATATAACAATAAGCTTTCTCATGGAGCCTTCTCCATAGCCCTGAGGTAAGGGTGTCTCTCTATATTTTTAAAATTCAGTTTATTTTTTAAAATTTATTTTGTAGTTATAAAGACAACACTTCAAACTCATTTTTCTACCTCAAATAATTACTCTTAAGTCACATGTTCTGCCTTCTGCCTCATTTAGTTATTATTTGAATATAATCCATTATAAATCATTTTATTAAGAGCTGATGCTACTGACAAATTATACTCTTTTCCAAACTCTCAGTGTCTGGACCAGCTCTACCCTATGGAAAATTAATTTCAATCATTCAAGTCACCCTAAACTACCAGGAGGTCATATTTTAAAATTATAAATTAATATGAAACTATTTATATTAAAGCAGTTTAGGCAAAGATTTCAAAATAACAACACTAACACATGAAGCTAATATTTTAAAATAATTTAAGGATGTAATATACACCCACTTCTTATGCATTATAAGTTTTCAGTTTTTGTTAATTCTGACACTGACTTTTATCAGAAACATTTTATTTATATTTTAATTTCATAAAATGTTTAACAGAAAAGTAGGTTTACAGTCAAATTATTTCAAATGTGTTTAAAATCTTAAATTAAATTAAAATTAAAATTAAATTTCATTATGATTATATTAAATTAAGGAATGAATTCTCTATTGGCACACACCATGTTGCCCGTTCCCAGAAAGCAAAACATAGCTTCTGTAGAGGCACCAACTTGAAATTTCATGAGCTTCAGGTTAACAATGAAATTTTTTAGAAATCAAATGAGTCCTGTAAAATACATGAATTTTAATGAAATTTAAGAATAGATTGTTTTAATAAGTTGTTTTAAGTCTAGCTTTCTACAAATATCTACTACTTAATAGGGACATCATATCATAAGAAGGCTTGTTTTAATATTACCCTATAGTGGAGTTCTTCTTTTAAAGTACTAGAAACACAAACAATATTTCTTTAACTGTGTCTAAATCGATACAGTATTATAGCGTGAACCTTCTCCATGATGAGAGAATACTTGGGTCAAATATGCTCAAGGATCATCTCATATATGAGTGAAAATAAACTAGATAACCCTGCATAAGTACAAAAGAAATCACAAAAATCATGAAATTTACTCTCTCTCTCTCTCTCTCACTCTCTCTCTCTCTCTCTCTCTCTCTCTCTCTCTCTCTCTCCAAATTTCTGGAAGCATTGATTTCTGGATTTCTGTGCTGAGTGCTGTCTTCTTGAAGATCAAGTTTCCTAAGGTATTAGTAAAGATCAATGGGCAGAAGGAATAAGTTTCTTGAACTTTGAGTATGCTATATGCATTGTTATTCTTTATTAAAGGGATAGCTAGACATCGAATACAAAAACTTAAAAAAATGAAGGCCTATAAGTGTCTAAAGCACAAATCTGTCAAGTTCATAAAAAAGCACTGAAGAGGCAAGACCACTCCCTAAGATGGTCACCTATTTCATCACAAGACCTGGCCTGTCCAGGCTTTATTATTTTCTATGAAGTACTTTCTCCAAAACTTTATCTTTAGTAATTATAAGATTTCCATAATTAGAGAAGTATAAAAGTTTTACAGACTTAATTCTGAAAGGCTGCTAGGAAAGTATATCACACAGTAAATACTAATACCATCTACTGAATACTAAAATACCGCACCAAATAGCTGTGACAACTTTGTTCCTGTAATATTTTATTATAGAAGAGAGTTAAGGAGCTCTCCACATCCAAACATGCATATACATACATATGTACATGCATAAATACATCATATACATACATACATACATACATACATACATACATACGTACATACATACATGTAACAAGTATTCTAATAAAGACAAGGTTAAAAATATAGATCTACAATGAAAAGAACAAGAAAGGAAAAAGAGATTCCAAATGTACAGTTCGAGGAAAAGAAAAGCAAGAGGAAATGTAATATTAGAGTCCAGTTTTATACTCAAAGAGATGAAAAGGTGAAGAAAAGCCTGATGCTAAACAGAATTAAGGAAATTAGAACCTCAGGGCAAGATCTCAACCAGCTAATTCTGCAGCTTATGGAAGGAGAAGGTCTGGGGGATTTCCTAGTATTTAAATAACAACAGAAGACTTAGGCAGTATAACTTGTGGAGAATACCAGATCCAGCCCCTGGGAGCAAATGAACTTGCAGCCTCAGCCATGTAGTTATGGATTTAGAGTCAGAAAAGAAATAGGAAAGAGATTGTGGAACATTCTTTCACACATAACGGATACTGCTGAGGCTAGTATGTTACAGGACGGTCCCTGCATGGAGGTCCAGAGAAGACACTGCTTGAAACTTATGAAGTACAACCTGGATTGCATTGGATAGCCCAAGATATTGAAGATGCCAGAGCAGTTGGAGAGCTAGCTGCAAAGAACAGCTGCTAACAAGGTGTGGAACCACTGCAAGAGAATGCTGCAATCAACAAAGCTGGAAGGAGATGGGGAAATCTGTCTAAGAATTTGGAGTTTGCCCTCTAGTGGTTTTTTTTTTTTTTTTTTTCCCCTAGCTATGGTTCACTATGCAAGCCTTCCCTTCCTTTAGGTGAAAGTAGTGAATTGGCCTGAACTAGACTGATTTCAGGCTAGGCTGCAAACTAGCCCGTTCACAAGACCAGGACTGAGTTTTTACTTTCCAGAACTGGACAAGTCAGTCACTTGAATAATCACAGCCTTATGTAAAAGAGACCCCTCCCCAGTTTGCAAAAGGACAGTTAGCCAACCTTTTAATCAAGAGTTACCCCTCCTTGGCACGAAGCAATAATAGTCTGAATCATAGCATCACTAGATCCCCAGATATAAAACCCACCAATCAAGCTATAGATCACCTACCCCTCCCTAATATTTCTCTTTTTAGCTTTAAAACTGAGTCTGTGAATTCAGTCAGCGTGCTTCTCTCCTGATGGAATTGGGCCCATGCATGCAGAAATTTGTTCAATAAATGTTCTTTGCTTTTGCATACTATTTAAGTCTGGGATACCATTCTTCAGCGATTCATGAACCCCAACATTTTGTGCACTGGCCAGGAAGCACTGAAGACCATCCACTCAAATTGCTGAGAATTTTTGGAAGTTTCTCTCCCCATCAATCATCATATTTAGCAGTGTTCAGTCTGTGTTCCTATTTGCTTTTGTTTTCTGCCTGTTGCCAAGCTGGAGGCAAGGAGGGGCAAAGCAGATATGTATTTTGCCACATAGGGGGCAGGGATTAAGAAAACAGTAAACCAAAGCAAGACCAAAAGCCAGCAGGGTGAATGCCAAACCATTTTGCTCTGTATATGATGTTTTGGGGCATAAATGACTCTTCCCTTCCAGCTTTGCCTACAGAAATACATTTTTCTCTCTTGACTTGAGATGTTTTCAGTATCAGTGTGCATCTCTTTTTGCTGAAATCCCAACAGGTCTGTCATCTCTAGTATGTCTGGTTCTGTTCTATAAGCTTCAAGTAATTACCTTTCAAGGCCCTTTGGCCTCTCAGGTCTTTCAGGTGTTTCATGTAGGACTTGTGATGCCTGGCCTTAGTAAATCTTCTATGGAAGAGTCTATAATGCTTTTACAAGTGTTTATGACTTAATGACTTGAAATCCAGAACCATATACATAATGGTGTTCAGTCTATTTACCTGTTTGGTGTGAAGTTTGCACCCCACTTCTTTAGCCACAATTACAGAAGCCTTTATTGTTGTTTTATAAGATACAATTCATTATGGCTTTTCCTTTCACAAGTAAAAAGTTTAGCTGGGTTGGATCTTGCCCTGAAGTTTCCTCTGCTTTATTCCGTTTCATGCTGGGTCTTACTGCTTCTCCTTCAGCACGAGATTTGACCTCAACATTAAATTTCCTGCTGATCTTTTTCTCCTCCAACTGTAATTTGTATTTCTCCATTTTTCAATTGCTCTTTTTTATTGTAAAGTTACATAAAGGTGATTGTTAATATCATGTGAGAGAGTCAATATTAAACTGCCTTGAAATCTCCTCCATTAAAGGTATCAGTATAATACTTTTCAATTTATTTTCACACAAATTCCTAGGGCAAAGGCAGAAACTACCCACATTCTTTGTCAAATCTCCTTAATGAAGTTGCTAACATTTTTCTCATTTATATTGAAATAGTTGTAAGTTTTAATACTTTTATTTAATTATATTATAGTGGTTCATTAAGATCTATTAGAAATAAATATTCCATTTCATGACTTGAACACTTAAAGACAAAGGAACCAAACCTCTTAAGTTGAGTCTTCATAGTCAACAGTGGCTTTAACAATACTGACTTTCATGCTCCTACTAGGATGGCTGATTTGCCTCCTCTTACAAGAGTTCTACTGTCTTCCTAGTTCAATGTTTAAAAGTCTTTTATTTTCCTTCAAAAACAATAATTCCTGTCTGTTATACCAGATTCCTGATACCCACTTCTGTATCAGTTATTTTTTTGTTTCTGTGGCAAAATATCATGACTAGGACAATGTTTAAGTGGGCTATAGCTCCATATGGTTAGAGTATGTTATCTTGGAATAAAAGTGTGGTGGTATGAATTTCTGAGAGCCAAAACAGAAAGTGGAGAGAGCATGGTAAGAGATTTTT
The DNA here is from genome assembly GCF_004785775.1 of Grammomys surdaster. Taxonomy (NCBI): domain Eukaryota; kingdom Metazoa; phylum Chordata; class Mammalia; order Rodentia; family Muridae; genus Grammomys; species Grammomys surdaster. The sequence continues at coordinate 4,038,188 of NW_021621185.1, read as the reverse complement.
TGTTTTGTTTTGTTTTTGTTGGTTTGTTTGTTATTCTCATAGCCTCCCCCAATTGGTTCGCCCTCTCCATCAGGGCCACATTAACTAATCCTGCCTAAATAGTTCTACCAACTGGGAACCAAGTACACAAACCCTTAAGTATAGAGAAAATGTTCACTCAAAACACCAAAGATATTTATCGGGGATTAGTTCTATTAACTTAGTTTGTGTATGCGAATTTACTTGATTAAGTGACACAAGGCAGAATGTATGTTCCTTGTGGATGGCACAACTCCCTGGGCTAGGGTTCCTAGACTGTGTAAAAAAGGTGAAAAGAACACAAGTATTTCTCATCTTCTGAATCATGATTGTGGATATATAATGACTAACTTATTTAACTTAAATTAGAATTAAAATAGGTAAGGAGAGAGTGGGCAGCCTTGTCTAGTCCCTGATCTTACTGGGATTGCTTCAAGTTTCTCTCCATTTAGTTTGATGTTGGCTACTGGTTTGCTGTAAATTGCTTTTACTATGTTTAGGTATGGGCCTTGAATTCCTGATCTTTCCAAGATTTTTATCATGAAGGGATGTTGAATTTTGTCAAATGCTTTTTCAGCATCTAGTGAAATGATCATGTTTTTTTTTTTCCTTTGAGTTTGTTAATATAGTGGATTACATTGATGGATTTTCAAATATTGAACCATCCCTGTATTCCTGGGATAAAACCTACTTGATCATGATGGATAATTGTTTTGATGTGTTCTTGGACTTGGTTTGCTAGAATTTTATTGAGTATTTTTTGCATCAGTGTTCATAAGGGAGATTGGTCTGAACTTCTATTTCTTTGTTGGGTCTTTGTGAGGTTTGGGTATGAGTGTAATTGTAGCTTCATAGAACAAATTGGGAAGTGTTCCTTCTGTTTCTATTTTGTGGAACAGAATTTCTATTTTGTGAAGAGAATTGGTATTAGGTATTTCTTATGGAAATTCTTAAATTCATTTGGAATAACAAAAAACCCAGGATAGTAAAAACTATTCTCAACAATAAAAGAACTTTTGGAGGAATCACCATCCCTGACCTCAAGCTGTACTACAGAGCAATAGTGATAAAAACTACATGGTATTGATACAGAGACAGGCAGGAAGATCAATGGAATAGAATTGAAGACCCAGAAATGAGCACACCTATGGTCACTTGATCTTTGTCAAAGGAGCTAAAACTGTCCAGTGGAAAAAGGACAACATTTTCAACAAATAGTACTGGTTCAACTGGAGGACAACATGTAGAAGAATGAAAATTGATCCATTCTTATTTCCTTATACAAAGCTCAAGTCTAAAGGATAAAGGATCTCACATAAAACCAAATACACTGAAACTGATAGAAGAGAAGGTAGGGAAGAACCTCGAATTCTTGAGCACAGGGGAAAGTTCCTGAACAGAACACCAATGGCATATGCTTTAAGACCAAGAATTGACAAATGGGACTTCATAAAATTGCAAAGTTTCTGTAAGGCAAAGGACACTGCCAATAGGACAAAACAACAACCAACAAATTCGGAAAAGATCTTTACCAATCCTACATATGATAGAGGGCTAATATCCAATATATACAAAGAACTCAAGAAATCAGACTCCAGACAACCAAATAACCCTATTAAAAAATGGGGTATAAGCCAGGTGGTGGTGGCACACACCTTTAATCTCAGCACTTGGGAGGCAGAGACAGGTGGATTTCTGAGTTCAAGGTCAGCGTGGTCTACAGAGTGAGTTCCAGGACAGCCAGGGCTATACATCGAAACCCTGTCACGAAAAAAAAAAAATGGGGTATAGAGCTTAACACAGAATTTTCAGCTGAGGAGACTCGAATGGCTAAGAAGCACCTAAAGAAATGTTCAGCATCTTTAGTCATCAGGGAAATGCAAATCAAAACAACTCTGAGATTCCATCTCAAACCAGTCAGAATGGCTAAGATTAAACACTCAGGTGATAGTAGATGCTGGCAAGAGTGTGGAGAAAGAGGAACATGCCTTCATTGTTGGTGGGACTGCAAGATGGTGCAACCACTTTGGAAATCAGTCCCGCGGCTCCTCAGAAAATTGGACATAGCATTACCTGAGGATCTAGCTATACCACTCCTAGACATATACCCAGAAGATGCTCTAACATATAATAAGAACATATGCTCAACTATGTTCATAGCAGCCTTATTTATAATAGCCAGAAGCTGGAAAGAACCCAGATGTCCTTCAACTGAGAAATGGGTACAAATAATGTGGTACATTTACAAAATGGAGTACTCAGCAATTAAAAACAATGAATTCGAGAAATTCCTAGGTAAATGGATGGAGCTAGAAAATATTATGCTGAATGAGGTAAGCCAATCACAAAAGAATACACATGGTATTCACTCACTGATTATTGGATAGTAACACAGAACCTTGAAATACCTAAGATTCAACTCACAGGCCACATGAAGCTCATGAAGAAGGAAGAACAAGTGGGGATGCTTAGGTCCTTCTTAGAAAGAGCAACAAGATATTCAAGGGAGGAAATATGGAGACAAAGTGAGGGACAGAAACTGAAGGAGGGGCCGTATGAAGACCATTCCACCTGAGTATCCATCCCATGTGCAGTCACCAAAGGTAGATGCTGATGTGGAAGTCAGGAAGTGCATCCTGATAAGAGCCTGATATGGATATCTCCTCAGAGGTCTGCAAAAGTCTGACATATTAAGAAGCAGATGCTCACAGCTAGCCATTGAACTGATAATGAGGTTCCCAATGGAGGAGTTAGAGTGAAGACTGTTAGAGCTGAAAGGGTTTGCCACCCCATGAGGAGAGCAACAATACCAACCAACCAGAGCTCCCAGGGTCTAAACCGCCAACCTGGGAGCACTTAGGGAGGGATCCAGGGCTTCAGCTGTATATGTAAAGGTGGAGGGCCCTGCTGGGCATAGGTGGGAGAAGAGATCCTTGGTCTCATGAAGGTTGGACGCCCCAAGGGGTGGGAATTTGCGGGGGGGGCGGTGGACGTGGGGGGGGTAGATAGGGGTATATCTGCAGAGAAGCATGAGGAAGGGTGAGGGGATAGGGAGTTCCTGTGTGGGTCGGGGATGGGGTAAGGGAATAATGTATGAAATGTAAATAAAACATTCAATAAAAAAATTAGAATTAAAATTAATCATATCATAGAAACTTATTGACTGTATAGCTTTAAAAGAACTTACCAGTGTCAATAGCCATGATTGGTCCCTTGAGCTCAACAGTAGGAGTTCTTGGATATTTATCTGTTGCATATTTTAATGTTAATGTGGCTTAATCTTAACACTTTTAGTCATTTTTTTTAATATTAATTCTAGAGAAAGGAAAAGCAGGCTTTTCAACTGAGTCAGACAGTAAAGAGACTTACTCCAAAATTTCCAATTTTGGTATATTTAGCAGAACAAATTACTAGACTCAATATATATTGTGTCAAAGTTGCATTTTTCTGACTATATCCTACTGAAGCTACAGAACATACAGTTTCTTTAGGTTTCTCTTAATTTTAACAAATTTTTAATGAATATTTCATTTTTCCTGTCTTATGTCTGTTTTCTATACTTTTTCTGAAAAAAAACTATTTCTGATTCAAAGTAGTAGTTTTCTCACTCTAACTGCTGAGAATACTTTCCATAAATATGATGAATTTTGAAACTACCACATGTCTATCTTCTGGCTCTGTATTTGTTATGTTTTTTGTCAATGTTAACACAATTCATAAAAGGAACAACATATGTCAGAATTGTTTCAGGCTACATGGTTTCCTGGGTTTTGATCCATTGCTGCTTGGCTTCATGAATTTGAGTTGAACACCATAGGTGTGGGAACATGTGACCTAGGAAAGCTGTTTGCCTTGTGCTGGGTCAAGAAACAGACAGTGAAAACTGAAATAAGAGCTAGCTAAAATTTTCAAGATTTGTTTCTATTTTCTATATTCTACCACCTCCTACTTCTGCCTGCTTCTTAGAATAACAGTACTGAGAGAAAGCATGGATGATGATTTTCTGTGGCTATTGTAGAACCAAACTTACATGTACACTGTAAATAATGCTGACTCACAAGTATTTCACTGCTCCATTTCACCTCACAGAAATTTCAGTTCTTGTGTTTATAGTTTATATTTAAAAAGTTAAGTTGTTACATTCAAAATATTCTAAAATATCAGTGCATTCACTCAATATATATTTGCTTTGTAGTGAACATATCAACTTTCTCTCTTCTATTGTATCATGTGTTTTTACACTTCTTGTGGTCAGTTTCTTTCAGTTTTACTTTTTGGGTTGATTAGCATATGTTTTTCCATCTCTACCAATGTTTCCTGGAAAATATCTGTTCTGCTACTTATCATCTCAGGTATGAATCATGTTTTCATTCCTATCAAGAAATTCATTACACCTCATTCACCTGTTTCAGTTATAAACATGTGATTCATTCAGGGGAGTGAAAAACAACCCCAGAGATTCTGCAGGGTACATTGAGAAGAGAACAGTTTCTTCCCACTGAGATCTATAAAATAATCAACATTGGTTATACTAACTGTGTCACAAAATTGGGAGAAAAAATTTGAATAAATATGTCATGGTACAAATTTAAAGAAAACAATTATGAATCCCTAATGATTTTTCCATAGCTGTGTAGGAAGCAATACATTTTGCTGAGTTATGTGCATAGTAAAGTATGTCAAGTTTCAAGTATTTCCTTCTTGATTTTTAATGAAAACCACTATTGGCAAATACATAAGAATATCATTTTCATGTTTTGGGTCATGTAAAGTTGTATATTCCTAGACACACTAATTTTATTAGGCACTGTATTTTCACTTTTAAGCATGAGATTTGATGATCTGTGTGGTTGTTCCCCTCCCGCAACCCTACAGCCTACCTGTCTTCCAAGAGGTCTGCTGTAATCAGTGATACAGATTGCCAGCTCCAGTCAGTGACAACCAGGCCAGTTAACATCAGAGATAACCAGATGGTGAGAGACAAGTGAAAGAATATAAACAGCAGAAGGCAATGCAAATTGGCAACATCAGAACCCAGTTCTTCTACCACAGCAAGCCTAACACACCTGAAAAGCATGCTTCTGATCTAAAATTCAATTTCATGGAGATAATAGAGACCTTTAAGGAGGATATAACGCCTTTAAAGAAATACAGAAAAACACAGGCAAACAGGTGGAAGCCCTTAAAGAAGAAACAAATCACTCAAAGAAATACAGAAAAACACAATCAATCATTTGAAGAAACTGAACAAAACAGCCCAAGACCTAAAAATGGAAATAGAAACAATAAAGAAATCCCAAATAGAGGCAACTCAGGAGATGGAAAACCTAGGAAAGAGATCAGGATCTATAGATACAAATATCACCAACAGCATACAAGACATAGAAGACAGAAACTCAGACTTAGAAGATACCATAGAAGGTATTGACATATAAGTCAAAGAAAATACAAAGTATAAAAAGCTGGTAAACCAAAACATTCAGGAAATTTGGAACACGATGAATAAAACAAACTTAAGAATAATAGGACTAGAGAAGGGTGAAAAGTCCCAGTTAAAAGTGCCAGCAAACATCTTTAACAAAATCATAGAAGAAGACTTCCCTAACTTGAAGCAATGACTATACAAGAAGCCTACAAAACACCAAATAGATTGGATCAGAAAAGAATATCCTCATGACAAATATTAATCAAAACACCAAATTATAGAACAAAGAATATTAAAGTGATAAGGAAAAAAGGCCAAGTAACATTAAAAAGGCAGTCCTATTACACCAGACTTCTTAACAGATATGCTAAAAAACCGGAAGATCCTGGACAGATCTCCTGCAAGCTCTAACAGAATACAAATATCAGCCCAAGATACTATATGTTACAAAACCCTCAATCACCATACATGGAGAAACCAAGACATTCAATGACAAAACCAAATTTAAACAATGTCATTCTACTTGTCCAGTCCTACAGAGGAAAATTGAAGGAAAACTCCAGTACAAGTAGAGTAACCACACACACACACACACACACACACAAACACACACACACACACACACCAAAAAAAAAAACCCACAAGAAATTAATCAGCTCAGAACAAACCCTGAAGAAGAGAATCACACACACACATTAATGCCTCTTCCAACAACAGGAATAAAAGAAACTAACAATCATGGTCTTTAATGTCTCAATATCAATGGACTCAATTCCTCAATAAGATGAAGCAGGCTGACAGACTGGATAAAAAAACAGGATCAGGCATTTGCTGCATAGAAGAAACACACTTCAGTGACTAAGACACCCACTACATCAAAGTAAAGGTCTGGAAAAAAAATTTCCAAGAAAATGGTCCCAAGATACGAGCCAGAGTAGCCATTATAATATCCAATAAAATAGACTATCAACTAAAAGTAATAAAAATGATGGGGAAGGATACTTCATAGTAATCAAAGGGAAAAATCCAACAAGATGAAGTCTCAATTTTGAACATCTATGCCCCAAATGAAATGGCACCCACATTCACAAAAGAAACTTTACTAATGCTGAAAACACATATTGAACCTCACACAATGATAGTAGGAGACTTCAACATCCCACTCTCACCAATGGGCTGGTCATTGAAACAGAAACTAAACAGATACACAGTGAAACTAAAAGAAGTTAAAAAATGGATGTAACAGATATCTACAGAACTATTGGCCCCCAAAACAAAAGAATATACTTTCTTAGCAACTCATGGAAACTTCTCCAAAGTTCAACATATAATTGAACACAAAACAAGCCTCAACAGATTCAAGAACATTTAAATAATCACATTCATTCTGTCAGATCACCACAGTAAAAGGTTAGACTTCAATAACAACAAAAACAACAGAAAGCCCATGTACTCATGGAAACTGAACAACTCTCTACTCAATAATAATGTGGTCAGGGAAGAAATATAGAAATTAAAGTCTTTCTAGAATTCAACAAAAATGAAGTCAAAGTATACTCAAAATTATAGGACACAATGAAAGCAGTGTTTAGAGGAAAAAGCAAAGCACTAAGTGCTATTTCAAAGAAATAGGCAAGATCCTATACTAGCAACTTAACAACACACTTGAAAGTCCTAGAACAAAAAGAAACAAACATACCTAAGAGGAGAAGACTGGCAGGAAATAACCAAACTCAGGGCTGAAATCAACCAATTAGAAACAAAGAAAATGATACAAAGAATCAACAAAACCAAGAGCTGGTTCCGTGAGAAAATCAATAAGATAGATAAACCCTTATAGACAAACTAGCTAAAAGGCACAAAGACAGTATCCACATAACAAAATCAGAAATTAAAAGGGAGACTTAACAACAGAAACTAAGGAAATCATCAAATTTTAATAAAAAAGCTTATACTCAATAAAATTGGAAAATCTAGTTGAAATGGATGATTTTCTAGACATATACCATGTACCAAAATTATATCAAGATAGTTACTATCTATATAGTTCCATTACCATTGAGGAAATAGAAGTCATTAAAAACTCTCAATAAGAACAACAACAACAACAACAACAACAACATCAAATCTCAGGAACAGATCATTTTAGCACAAAATTCAACCAGATCATCAAAGAATAGCTAAAACCAATACTTCTCTAACTATTTCGCAAAATATAAACAAAAATAATATCTAATTCACTCTATGAGGTTACCATTATCCTAATACCTAATCCACACAACAACCCAGTAAAGAAGAACTTCAGACCAATTTTGCTGATGAATATCAATGCAAAAATACACAACAAGATTCTTGAAAACCAAATGCGAGAGCACATCAATACCATCATTCATCACAATCAAGTAGACTTCATTCCAGGGATATGGGGATGGGTCAATATATGAAAATCCATCAATATAATTCACTATATAAAGTCAAAGAAAAAAATCACATGATCATTAGATGCTGAAAAATCCTTCAACAAAATACAACATCCCTTAATGTTAAAAGTCATGGAGAGATCAGGAGCTCAAGGCACATACCTAACCATAATAAAAGTGATATACAGAAAACCAACAACCAACATCAAATTAAATGGAGAGAACCTTTAAGCAATCCTACTAAAATCAAGTACAAGACAAGACTGTCCACTCTCTGTTGAAGTACTACCTAGTGCAATTAGACAACAAAAGATGTCAAAGGGATACAAATTGGAAAGGAAGAAGTCAAGGTATCACTATTTGTGGAAGATAAGATAGTATACATATGAAACATCAAATATTCTACCAGAGAATTCCTACACCTGACAAACCACTTCAGGAAAGTGCCTGAATATAAAATTAACTGAAACAAATCAGTAACCTTCCTCTCCACAAAGTATAAACAGGCAGAGAAAGAATTTAGGGGAAAGACACTCTTCACAACAGTCACAAATAACATAAAATATATTGGTGTGAGTCTAACCAAGCAATTGAAAGATCTGTATGACAAGAACTTCAAGTCTCTGAAGAAAGAAATTGAAGAAGACCTCAGAAGATTGAAAGATTTCCCATATTCATGGATTGGTAGGATTAACATAGGGAAAATGGCCATCATATCAAAATCCAAAAGCAATTTACAGATTCAACACCTTCCCCATCAAAATTCCAGCACAATTCTTCACAGACAAGAAACAATAATTCTCATCTTCATATGGAAAAGTAAAAAACTCACAATATTGAAATCAATTCTCAATAATAACAAAAAATAACATCTGAGAGAATCACTCTCTCTAACTTCACACTGTACTATAGAGCAATAGTGATTAAAAGCCACATGGCCTTGGTACAGGGAAAGACAGGGAAATTAATGGAATAGAATTGAAGAGCCCAAAATAAGTTCACATACCTATAGACAACTGGTCTTAGACAAAGAAGCCAAAATCATACAGTGTAAAGCAAAAGCCTCTTGAACTAATGGTGCTGTTGTAACTGGTAGTCTGCTTGTAAAGGAATGCAAATCGATCCATATCTATCAACGTTTATAAAGTTCAAGTCCAAGTGGATCAAGGACCTCAATATAAAACCATATACACTGAATCTCTTAGAAGAGAAAGTATGAAATATCCTTGAGTGCATTGGCACAGGGAGAGATTTCCTGAACAGAACACCAATGGCTGATCATCAGTTGACAAATGGGATCTCATAAAACTGAAAACCTTCTGTAAGTCAGAAGACACTGCCAATATGACCAAAAGGCAATCTACAGATTGGAAAAATACCTTCACTAACCCTATATCTGATAAAGGGCTAATATCAAAAATATATAAAGAATTCAAGAAGTTAAGACTCCAAAAAACAACCATTTAAAAAATGAGGTAAAGAGCTATACAGAGAATTTTCAGCTGAGAAATTTCAAATGGCCAAGATGAACTTAAAGAAATGTTCAGCATCCTTAATCATCAGGTTATTGTAATTGAAAAATATCCTGAGATTCTACTTTTCATTAATTAGAATGGCTAAGATAAAAAAAAAAACTCAATTGACAGCACAAGCTGATGTGGATGGGCAGAAGCAGGAACATTCCTCCATTGCTGGTGGGATTGCAAGCAGGTAAAACCACTCTGGAAATCAATCTGGCAGTCCCTCAGAAAACTGGAAATAATTCTATCTGAAGACACAGCTATACCATCCTTGGGCATATACCCAAAAGATGCTTCACAAGGACAAATGCTTCGCTATATTCATAGCAGCCTTATTCATAATCACCAGAAGCTAGAAACAACCCAGATGTCCCTCAGCCAATAAATGGATACAGGAAATGTGGTTCATTTACACAATGAAATACTGTTCAGGTATTAAAAACAGACCATCATGAATTTTGGAGTCAAATGAATGGAACTAGAAAATATAGTCCTCAATAAGGTAACCCAGACCCAAAATGACATGCATCATATGTGTTCTCTGTTAAGTAGACATTAATGGAAAAATACAGAATACTCATGACACAACTTACAGATTGTAAGAAGTTTAAGAAGAAGAAAGGCTCAAGTGAAGATTCTTCAACCCCATTTAGAAGCAAAAGAAAATAATCATGTGAGGCAGAAGGAGGAAGGGACCTGAGTGGGAGAGGGGAATGAAAGGTAAAAGGGGGCTGGATCAGGTATGAGAATACCTGAAAGAAAGCTGAAGGGTGAGGAGAGTGAAGGAAATGGTGAGCAGGGTGAACCTCTGAAAGTCCCAAAGAACTGGAATGTGAGAGGCTCCCAGGCTCCCAGGACTCAGCGGGGATGACCTTGAGGAAATGCTCAACAGTGGGGAGAGGTTACTGGCAAGAAACACCTGCAGTAGATAGACAAGGCCCACAGTAGAGGGATGGGGGTCACCAATCTACCTTCAAAATTTCTTTACCCAGAATTTTTACTAACTAAAAGAAAAACAGGGACACAAATAGAGCAGAAACTGAAGGAAAGGGCATCTAGTGACTGGCCCAACTAGGGATTTATCCCATTTGTAGCCACCAAACCCTGACACTATTACTGATGCATTGTAATGCTTGTAGACTGGAGCCTAGCACGGCTCTCCTCTAAAAGGCTCTACAGCATCTGACTAAGACAGATGCAGGTACTTACAGTCAGCCATTGGACTGAAGTTAGGAATCCCTGTGGCTTAGGAGTTCCTCTGAAGGAATTGGAAAGTATGGCAACACCATAGGAAGAACAAAAGTGTCAACTAACCTGGACCCCTGGTGGCTCCCACAGTCTAATCCACCAACCAAAGAGCACACATAGGCTGGTTCTTGACCCCTGCACACATGTAGCAGAGCACTGATGGCCTCAGTGGGAGAGGATGCACATAATCCTGTAAAGAGTTGATGCTCCAGGGAAGGGGAATGTTCAGTGGGAGTGTTGAGCTGGGGGTGGGTGGGTGGTGGGGAGGTGGGAGTGGGGTTGGGAACACCCTCTCAGAGGCAAAGGGGCGGTAATATGGGGTAAAGAACTCTTGGAGGAGGGACTGGGATGGGGGCAACATTTGGAATGCAAAAAAGTGTTTAGAAAGACTTCTGAATTCAATCCTATTCCCTACATTCTCTTCTATCAAGTTCAGTGAATCTGGTTCTAGATTGAGGTCTGTGACTCATGTAGACTTGATCTTTGTGCAGGGTAATGAGTATGGATTTATTTTCTTCTACATGCAGATATTCAGCGTGACCAACACTATTTGTTGTCTTTTATCCAGTATTTATTTATGACTTCATTATCCAATTTCAAGTGGCCTTAGGTCTATGGATTTACATATGGATTTTCAATGAGATTCCATTAACTAATGTATCTATTTTTATGCCAATACATTATTGTTTTTATTACTCTAACTTTGTACTGTAAGTTAAAATTTAAAAGGTGAGACGTCTAGAAGTGCTTTTATTGTTCAACAATCTTTTAAGTATCCTACAATTTTTGTTTTCCAATATGAAGTTGAGAATTTTCATCTCAAGATCTGTGAAGATTTGGGATTAGAATTTTGATGGGTATTGCAATGAATTTGTAAATTGCTTTTGAAAAAATAAATGTTTCTAATGTGCTAATTCTACCAATCTATGAGCATAGGAAATCTCTCCATATTTTTGTACACTGCTCAATTTATTTTACCTGAAATTGAGGTAATCTGAGAGATGGTGTGGAAACCAAATGTAGTAGAAACTTCCTAAAATATCTGAAGGCTATCCTAATGAAGTCTCCTAATAATGGGGTAGGTGGAGTCCCAAATGGTTCTCTTGTAATATCAAAGGAGACTTCCAACACCAGAATTTTTACTAACTAAAAGAAATACAGGGACACAAATAGAGCAGAAACTGAAGGAAAGGGCATCTAGTATTCAGATGGACAGTATTCAGTTGAGTTGTTGGCAAAGGGAGCTCCATGGAAAACTTCTCAAAAAATACAAGCAGTTCCCAAGACAAACTAACCTTGTGCTCCATAGCTGAGAACAACATCTATATAACTCAGTGAATATAAAGAAGTCAGACTGTTGTCTTTATAGAGACTTTACCTCTGCCTTCTACTGTCCTTGATGTACAAAGGTACTATGAAGGCTACCAAAAGAGAAACATACATAAAACTCACACAAAAGCTTTGACTTATAATTTGTCCTGCCTATAAAATATGCAAAGGCAATGATGACAGAGAATTTGTGGAAGTAGCCAATCAATGTCTTATTTGGCTTAAGGCCGACTCACTGCGAGAAGACTCCTATCTGGCACTATTTGTGAGATGAAGAACCAGAGACTAGGTAGTACAAAGACTTAAAATAAATCCAAACAATGCTTGTCTAAGAAATTTTAAAAGTATCAATAAAATGACTCCTAATGATATTCTGCTATGCTCATAAATCAGTGCCTTATTCAGTCATAGTCAGAGAAACTTTCTCTTGCAGCAGATTGGAAGATACAGAGACTCACAGCTACACATCACACACACACACACACACACACACACACACACACTACTTGGAAGACACATTTCTAAATGGGATGTCTCATTCAAATTCCTCCCCTTACAACTCAGGGAATCTTCCCCCAAAAGTGGAGGTTGAAAAGTCTAAGAGCATAAGGGGATGAAGGACATCAGATGAACAAAGCCCTATGAATCAATGGAGCAAGGCTTATATGAACTCACAGAGGCTGAAACAGCACACACAGGGCTGATTCAGCACTGCACCAGCACCTCTGTGTATATATTAGAGCTTTTACCTTAGTAGTTTTACAGGACTCCTGTCAATGAGACGTTTGATTCCTTTGCTTGCTCTTGGGGATTCTTTCTTTCTGTTGGGCTGCCTGTACCAGCCTTGATGTGATGTATTTTGATTTATCTTAGTACACTTACTGTGTCATGTTTGGTTCTTTTCTAATGAGAGACAAAAAGGGAGTGGAACTGATGGGGAGGAACTGTATGAAAACAGAATCTATTTCCAATAAAAAAGAGAAAGCAATAAACAAAATAAGAATGAGGATAGGCTTCCTTGTATTGCAATTCAAAGAAACCTGCTTAACAAAGAACTCCTTTGTGTCAGAGATGTGTTACACATTGGTCATTGGTTTGCTTATTTGCATTTAGCATCAAAGTTATAAGGGCTTTGCCCAGATCACTTCCCTCTGAGGTTTAAAATAATAAGGAAATTCTTCTTGGCTCAGGTTACTTTAGAGGCTCAGAATTTGAGTAGATGATTCTTGGGTTAGCAATGACAAAATCTCCTACTGTCCAGCTTTTGTCTCTCAGTGATATCTGGCCTGAGATGCCAATGATGGCTGTTAACAAGCATAAGTAAAAGACTTTAACACTTTAAGAAAAAAAATATATGACTTAGAAATTTTTGTAATATAGAATTTATTTTTATTCAAATTGGTAAATATAACCAGGAAGAAAAAAGTAGCTTTTATAAACATTTTAAGTCTCTGTTTCAAGTATTTTTTAATGTACACTATAGAAGATCAATGCATATTTATAAATTTATGTGTTTAATTGACTTGTTCTTATTTTTAGAGTTTTCTTGAAATGTAATGGGCAGACCCAAATGTTTGAGAAGACCACACTTAACGAGGTAGTACCACCCTGCTGAGTTTTAACCATCAGTACATGTCTGTGCTAGGCCAGGTTTCACTTCCACTTTATTTCAATTAAGTGCCCATCATGTAATTACATTGCACAGGAAGGATCTGTTGATGTTGTGAATTTGATTTTTAATGAGATACTCTAAACTGTAATATGCCTTCATAACTTTGGAAATTCTTGTTAGGCAATTATTGTTTTAATCAGCTGTTAGGAAAGTTTCATTTGCACAATTACTGGGAAGGATTTTCTGTAAGATACATTGGAGTGGTGAAGATGTTATACTCATTACACTTATAAATAGTATACTCCTTCTTAACATAGGTGGCATCATTATAAAACAAATATAGAGTAAGTGCTACTTAAAGAAAAATTACTCTGTTTTTAAGGCTTTTAAATTAGATTTTCTGGCATTTCTATTATCCACCCTCACTTCCACTCCCCTTTACTCTACTCTCTGAGACATCTCTACTGTTTGAGCCTTCATATGCTGCCAGGTTATATTCAAATTGCTAAGCAGTAGTTTTGTATTTTATTTGGAGACACCATTTTCCTGAAGAAATTGTAGATCAGGTGACCTTAGGCAAGGGGTATGGTGAGTGCTACCCTGCACTTGACAACACTTGGGTTAGTTGTCTTATTTAGAGGAAGAGGACTCTGCAAATGTTTACGTTGTTGAAGTGTATATTATTGCAGAGAAATGTCCATACTAATGATTGTATGATACTCAAAATATGTATTATCTTGTTAATTTTGAAGGGTACATATCCATTAATTTAATAAACACCATATATTTGTACAGCAATTTATAATATATCCTATTAGATTATGTATGGCATACGTTTTCTTTAAAATATTTTTAACCATAACAAAACTAATCAAAGTAAACAAAGAGAAAGTTAATGTTTTCATTTTGTGTGCATGTCTTTGTATGTATGCCTACGTATTTTGAGATGAGAATACAAATATAAAAATATTTTTATGAGTGGCTACACGTGAACTTAAGACTACTGAACTAATGTGACTTTAAAAGAAAGAAAGAAATAAAAAACCCAAAAATGTGAAACATGGATTTGTTTTTAGACTTTTGTTGAAACATATATGAAATATCTTATACTTAAAAATCTTAACTATTTTTTTAGTGACAGCTTGAAAGGAATCAGTTTTATTTTAAATAAAGATTTTGTACCAATTTTGGTTTTAAAATTTACAAATTTTATTTTTATTTACTTTTGTTGTGGTGATGGTTTGGAAGGGGATGTTCTTTTTCATTTCCTTCTCTTTTGTCAGACTACAGCAAAGGGAACGTTGGTGAAGTTTCAAAAGCATATTATACTTGTGGCACCTTTAGGTTTAGAGTTTAGGTTGATTTCCCAGAGGAAATTGGTGAGTGAGTTAAAGTCTGAAAGAGGACAGCTTGAAGAAAGTGAAGACAATCCCAAGCAGGTTAAGCAGGATTTTCAGAGGCCATGAGAAGAAACAGAGAAACATGCTTTAAGCAGAAAAATTCAGAAAAAGAAGGGACACAGGGATATGACAAAATACTTTGAGTGAGAATTTAGAGGTAATAAGGACTCATGAAGAAAACTTGTTGCTTGTAATAAAGATTTAGATGTTTATTTGAATAGCAATGAAAACAGTTAATTACTAAAGATGGGAAAGAAACAAAAGAATCTTTTGACTTTTGTGTATCATGGCAAGTCAATTCTGGATATGCTGCTTGTAGTTATTTGAGTAAGAAACTAAAGGATTTTAGAGACATAAGGGTGTGTGGTAATGATAAAATGAAGCCATACATATTGGAAATGTTAGGCAGTAGGAAAGTTATATTCTTTAATTCTTAGAGTAAAGTGGAAATTTCTGGTTCCTTTGGAGAATCAATTGTGTTATGTGACTTTTTTTTTTTATTCCTGGAAATTGTCCTATGAGAGTATGTTATACTGAAGCAGACATATGACAGGATGTTTTCTGAGAACAGACACACGGTGTTTTTCTGGAAGCTGCCTGGAACAAGGGCATATGAGCTTTTGCTAGAGTGCTAGCTTGAGAGAACATGTGGTGTTTGGAAAGGGCATATGTATAGCTCAACAGACAGTGGCCTATGCTGTGGCATTGGCTCGTTTTGCCACACTTTGCTGGTCCTTCGTTGGGGTTTGCTGACACTAGACTTTGCTGATAACACAGTGGCTACGGTTCACCTTGCTTTCTTCACTGAAGATCATTTGTTGTGATTTCATAGAGAGAAACATGCCAAGAACTTCTCGTGATATTCCTATAGCTTCTTGCCACTTCCACATCAGAGTTTCCTGGTTTCTTATGGACCAAACTGTTGATGCTGATGTGTGAATGGTGTTTGTGAGTCGATCAAGCTACTGTTGCTGATAAATGTGAACTGAATTGCTGATTTCCTGAAAATCAAGATTGGAGTCACCCCAAAGAACTACTTCTAAACAGGTCCATTTCCTTCTCTGTTGCTCTATTAACCTTTCCTTTCTGTCATGTCTTATGGGTAGTGGGCTAGAAGGGAGGTTAAAGCACTTAAGAACCCTTTTTAAAGTAAGTGAGTTTTCAAAAAAAATCTAAGCCTACATTAGAGGGATAGGCAAGTGTTTATTTTAGTGCATGCTTTACTCTGCTCTATCAGTTTTTGGTTTCATGAATTCTTAAAATTATCAGATAGACATCAGAATCTTATCGATGAGGGGCACGTAATCCCTATCTTTCTCTGATCTAGGTGGTTGTCTTAACACCTATATGCCTCTAGTTTCTATTTTAGAAAACAGATAGGTGATTCTGAATTTGTAGTTCTCACAAACTCTGCCCACAATGGCATATTGAATAATTCTTATAGGTTACCTAGGTGATTCTGGTTGGAGGCAAAATGTTCTCACTAAAGGTTTCTTTTGTTACCTCGTGTTCCTGTAGCAAGCAATTTTGACCTCAACTGTCTATCATAAAGTTATTTCAAAAACAGAGTAACTGTGAGTTACTCTGGGGTGACACGTATACCATCTGCCTAGCATCCATTCACTGCTTTTGTCTCTCGAGAAGTCCAGGTGGATTATAGCAAGTGAAAATTTGTGATACCCCTTTTGGGAGCCTTTTACTTTCAGTGATACAAGTGGCACCTATGGCTGATCTGCCTTTTCTTCCTATTTCTGGAGATATAAATTATGTTAGGGCTTTGGAAATTGCCCTGAATCATTTGAATTATTGAGCTGGTAAAATTGTATTCAGTTTTGTGTTTTAGTAGGAAAAAATTAACTCCATATAGCTAAGAGAGTGTTTATGAGTCTTCTGTATGTTAATAAAAAAGACTTTCTATAATAGACCAAGATGTGATTAACAAGTAAATATCAAAATTAAGCAATAATTGCAGCAACAAGGAACTTGTAGAAAAATCAATGACCACTGATTTCATTACATAAATTTACATTTACTTACATTGATGCCTCACTACTAAAAAGTGATATTTCAGGTATGACAAATTCCACATGAAAATGAAAGTGATTGTAGAGTCTTATTCTAACAATAGTAATGCATGACCATGACAAGTTTTTATTCTGATTGTTCATCATTTTCTTAATGGTCCAGATGTCCTCTTCTCTGCCATGTCATCAGATGCTGATTTTTGTCTACTCTACTTTGTATATTGGTGTCTGTTCTTCATGGTTCTGTGGGACAGAGTGAAACGTCATTTCCTATACATTATCCATTAAATAGGACAATTATTGTTAATACAAAGGTCAAGATTTTGTCTTTCAGCTTATGAAAAGACTAGCAATTCTTTTTGTTATTCTTAATCTTGCTGAGTAGAGGATAAGGTTGAGAATACAATACCACTTCATTCACAACCCACGTTGTGTTTGGTCAGCAAAGAACCACATACATAATCTATTCCACTTAATAGTTGGTAATTCTCTCTTAGTTTGTGTAAACATATTTTACCATGTCATACAACAGTACTTTGACAGAAAATGAGTATTTCAGAACATATGGACGTTAAGAAGATTGTGCATATAGCATTGCTTTCACTCAGAACATTGTTGATATTTTCAAACATACATAATCATTATAATAATAGCTAGTTAAGATACAAGATACAGTTTCTCTTCCCTAAAAAGGGGGAATACCTGTTGGTTCACTTGTTCCCCTTGACTCACACCAGCTAATTGAGGATTATTGGATAACTGATGAATTTAAAAACTCTTTAGACATTTCCTACTATAGGTTTTTCAAAATTACATTTTTTTCAGAACAGCATTTATATGAATCTGAAAATGGCAAGCAAATTTTATTCTTCTTTAAGTCTTCCAGGATTGCCTTATCAGAGCTTTTATGTTTGAAAGTGCAGTGCATGTTTTAGAATCATTTAATGACCCTACTCTACTCTGGAGGATCCTATAGTACTAATGTCTCATGAAACATGTCAGGGAATGTGACAGTGTCGTGTGTTCTGTGGGAAGGTTACTTTTCCTATGGATCTGAGAAATGAGTAGCTGGTTTCACTGGTATCCCTTCCCCATGTGAGGGTGCAGGTGTATGCTTTGCATCCATGGGAATAGTTTCCTCTCTAATACTTTTGAATTTCAGGAAATTGTGTTTATTTCATAGATGAAATCAATTGTCAGAGTGAAAAATTTGTTGTTCAATTTAAGAAGTCTGGAGAAGCAACCTATAGACTCATGGGCTACATGTACAATATACTGCCCTGCCTGACTGACAAATGAAAACAAATGCAGTAATGAGCACCAGGTATGAACCATATTTAGCACAAAGAAATCTCTCAATGAATATTCAGTTAATAATGAACCAGAGTTAAAGACATTAATGGCATAATCTATTTCCTATTAAGCTATACTTTCTTAAAATCCTTAAAACATTGTAATTAGTAAATGCTTCTTGAATAAATTAATATTTATCATAATATCTTTTATACTTTCCCTATTTCCTTTTGTCTTCTCTAGAAACGTTTTTACAGCCTCTACATTTAAATTTAAATTACTATTAATCTAGATAAATTAATTTGATATTCATATATTTTTGGTAATCATTGGTCAATAATTGATTCTGGAATTTTTTTTATCAGTTAAAATTGTTTCTCAGGAAAATGGGAAGAAACTATGTGTCATGAGTATGTGAGGGTAAAACTGGAGGTGGGTGATGTGTCATTGCTTGAAAAAAGATTTCCCATTCATAATTCACAGCATTTCACCAACAATTGTTTAAGGTGGCTTTGTTACTTCACATGTGTCCACTGATGCCAAAACTCTGCCTTCTTAATTTGTTAACTAATAGAGTCTTTCTGAATCACTAGATGCTTTTCTGGCAACAAGTTATATACCTGAGCTCTTTTGCATTCCATTTGGGTCCATTCAATGAGTCCAATCATAGGCTCCACGTCCAATAATTCAGAACAAATATTCTCTCAAATCTGAATTTGAAAACCATTGTGTGTGAAGAGGAAGACATGCTTATAATCTTTAAAGTAATTAGCTGTCCTGGATTTGCATATCAATCAACCATAAAATGATAGTCATAGACATAATCCTTGAACACACAGCAAATTTTTTGGTAGAAAAATTTTTTTCAGTTGAGTAAAATATTGTAATTGTCAGTCTCAAGTTGGCAGAAGAGGATAGGAAAGAGGTTTCTACCCTTTCTGTATTTTGTTCTGTAATTGTCTTAGGTTTGTTATATGGTACACAATGTCGAATGATATTCTTTATGGAAGTCCTGATGTTTCCCAGACATTTAAAATCAATTGGTATGTCATAGTATATTTCAGTCTCTGATCCTGAAAGGACATTTTATTTATGTAAATAACTTTATTCCCTATAACCGCCTAAGCATTTAAGTTAATTTCATAGGTTAGCAAGTTTGACTTCATGCTGATTTTTGTTTTCACAATTCTCTAATTTAAATACTGGTGGTTTTTTTTTTTTTGTTTACTGAAGAAAAAAGAACTCTGATTTAACATAGATGTATGTACAATTTTGTCTGGATAATCTTATAAACAAACTGAAAATTATAACTCAAATGTCATAATTTGGTGAGGCTCTGAAAATCTGCCATAAAACAACTATTGTTTCCTGTTTTCCTCTTTGTCTTGGTGTGTGTGTGTGTGTGTGTGTGTGTGTGTATATCTGTGTGTGTGTGTGTATACACGTGTGCTGAAATTAGTCATGATTACGTATCCAGTATTTTCTTTCCTCATCTTCTCTTTTTAAAATAGAGAATGTTAAGGGAAAGAACAGTAAGCTCTTAATACTGTAATGTTAATAAAAAGTATTTGACACATTCTTTAACAATGTTAAAAGAACTAGAAATAGCAAGTTTCAAAATATCAAAGAAATACTGTGTTAATTTTGAAATATTTAATCTAGGCTAACCATAGAATGAGAATGAACCGTACTTAATAGACCTAATTTGTATTTATAAGGCTGGTGCTGTAGCTTAAAGATTGCACTAATATTAGAAAATAGTCTGCCTGCACAATGAGGTACGTTAAGTAGCATCTTATGACTTAATTGTGAGAAGTATATTAATTTAATAGATGTAAAGTCAATAGCACTCAAATTACCATTTAAGTAAAATCAGCCTTTATTCTTATATTCTACACTTCTCAAAAAGTTGAATAAAAAATGATTTTCAAAATGAGTTGACAGTGGTCACATTTCTTTTATAATCAGATGCCAAGACGATTACACACACATCACATTTATAGAGGCCTCCTCAAGTAGTAATTTCTATAATACTGGTTTTAAAAAAAGTAGAGATGTGGCTTTTTGAGTACAGGTTCTCAAAAATGTGCAAAGCTGGAATGTAATTGTAGGCTGTATTATTAACTCAAAGGCTGGCATCATCTCAACATAAAAAATAACAGTTATGGGAATGAGGCCTCCCTTCTTTAATCATGAAACAGCTTGTGTATGGATATTATGAGGGATTTTCCCGAGTCTTATTCTTAAACAGATTACACTATTCAAAGTCTCAAAGAATCAAAATCGTGCTCAGCTGGGGCAGTCAATGTGTAGTCTAAACATGTGACAGATGCAGAGAAAACTTCAAAGATGCCATTACAAATGCCTGTGGAGATATTTAAGGAGCCAGATGCTACTGTTTCATGTCTTCCGCAGCTCTCAATGTGTCCTGTGATCACCTTCCAAAGAGGAGGTGTGGCTCAATGTGGAGAGGAACAGAATGTCACCTAATCTTGCTGCTGTTTGCATACTTGCTGTATGCTTAGGTATGAGGGCCCGGGATTCATTATTTTCACAGGAAAGAAATGCATATGAATTTGTTCCTCCTTATGAATACAGAAAGGTGCAACTGCAGAGAAATAGGCATGTGATGTATCCTATAAAAGCTCTCTGAAGATAATGAGTAATTTATTGGTGTGCTTGACCATGGAAACACTTTTTGTTCCTATAACTTTTTCATTTACTTAGGCACTAAAAGATGTAATAAATGTATTCATTATGGTAAGTGTTCATTTTTTCATTTTATTTTCGTGTTGAAATAAATTACTTAGGAAAACATATTATTAAGTGCTTGCTTCACTTTCATCATTACCATGTTTTACAAAATATCCTAAATTATATTTTGAAGATGAATGACACTTTGGTTAAAAGCAGAGGTGGGAAAATTCAGCTAAAATCTGAAATCAGTGCCTGCTTTTATTTGTTGGTATTCCTTTATTGGAGTAAAACGTTTGTCCCATTTCAACATTTAAGAATACACATTTTGAGTTTATTATTTAACTAGCGCATAGGAAAAACAGAGACAACTTTTATGAAATATGATATAGCAGATAAAACAGGTTAAAAATTGGAGTTGGTTGGTAGTTTAATTAGTCCCCCTTTTTCATCACATTGAAAATGTAATTCTGTCCAGGAGCATTTTGTTTATTATATGCAAAATGTATTCCTAGCCTATTTTCTATTAAATATCATCCATTAAGAGGTTATTTTGTTAATTTTTGAATCGAAATTTGTGGTTTATTATATAATCTCATATACATAATTATCTCCGTGAGAAGGGATGGTTGTAAGTGGAAAATAAATAGCAAAGGATATTTTTCTTTCTAATGTAAACATCTGGCAGTAATCCTTGCTTACACAATTAATGGGCATTTAATTGGCAATGATCAGTTTATTGCTGCAATATGAAGTGAATGTTTCCCCAGGAACAAACAGCTGTTGCAAGAATTTCACAGTGATTTAGCAAACACCAGGTGATAGTTGTATCTAGAATAAACTGCTCTTCTGTCTCCAAATTGCAGCTCAATGAAAAATAAATGAAGTAGGTTAAAAGTAGCAGGGGCAAGCAGGCTTCTCAGTGGACATACTTCTCAGTGGCTTTAAATCCTATATAAAATACAACTAAATAAACAACTGTTAATAACATTTCATGGTGTCCACATTCAAATATAAAAAGATAAGATTTTTCTAAGAAGGAAATATTGAATTAGACTGCTATAGATTAATGTAAACCAAAAATTTAAAAGGCAAAATAGTTGATGAGGCCTTATTGTATTCTAATATTTTATCTTCCTAAATGCTTAGAAAATTGGCCAGTCATGATTTTAATTTTTGATTAAAAAGTTATTGAAGTCGTCGTTCAGTAGTTACTGACAATTACAGTTTTCTTAATAGATTTTATTGAAATGTCTAGGATTAAAATGTACTACTGGTTAATTTGCATGGCCCGCGAGCTGTACTCCATTAAGTTTTAAATAAAAAGTTTTTCATTTTTCATTATACATTCTTATTACTAATTTAATAAAATTATAATAGCTATGCAAACTTTCAGTTACTACTCAGGTTTTGGCATAGATTGAATTATGCATTTTAAATGCAGTACACTGTCAGATCCAGTTATTTCATAAACCCGAGTTTTATTAGTAAAGAAAGTAATTCTGTTTCAACAGAAAAATGTTTCTACTTACTATATTATTTAGCATTAGTTCATGCTAGAATATAGGAACAATAAAATCAAATGAACAAAGCATCAAGGGCCAATTTATAGAATACTTCTTTTATTTTTCATGCATGCATTCAGCAATAATTCATCTCCATGACAAAAGCAGACAATCATTTTCTATTGTGTCTTTTTCAATACAATTACCATTCTTGATGTAACAAAGGAAAGCTGTCTAAGAAACAGGAACAGATTCACATGTTCCGATCAATAAACTGACCTTACTTCAAACAGCTTTTGCTCATCAAGATGACAATGTAATTTTGTGTTGAACTTATCCATAATAATATTAAATTATTAAGTCACATTGTTCTTCCTATTTCATTCAAGAAAACAATAAGTAATAAGCTTTTTAAAGGAATGCTTTTAAGTGTTTCAATGACAAGATTTTGTAGCCTGAGAGTTGACATCCTATTCTGCTGAAAAAAAAAAAACAATTAGAAAGTAAGAATCTGGTTTATGCAAATCTTAAAATCAAATAATACCTATGTGTCACCAAAGATACATGGTAAAGTTATGCAAAGAGGACATATTTAAGAATCCAGTGTGCATGGCATTGATCCTAAAAAAAGAGATTCTGTGTTGCAGAATATATAAAAGTAAAACATAAAAAACTACTCGCATGCATTTTTCATAGGATAAATTCTGTAAAAGTGATACAAAATAAATAAATGAGTTCAATAGTTATGTGAATCTTTGTAAGAATATAATGCAGGGAACATGTAGGTAGAGAGATATAGATACAAATACATTCTAAGAGCCCCTGCTCAAGTTTCAACATGAATAGAAATTTCTACATAAAATAAAGATTTGGCAAGTTTTCTACACATTGAAATATATTTCATATGCATATAATTTATCTACATGCTACTCTTAGCTTTAATTTCTCTATCAGAGGTCCAAGAAAATTATAGTTCATCTCATATTATAAGCATCCCTATAACATCAGAATAACAGATTAAGTTAAGCTGACGATGCTTATATAATCAATAACTTCAAAATTCAGATGACTTTTAAAAACTTTGAAGACTTTCAGTAATTGGGGTTGGTGTCTGTATATGGGATGGTCAATTCCATAAAAAGCTACCATAACAGATGCAGATATGCCAGTTTAAATTAGAGCACATCCTGTCCATTTTGAGATTCTGCATCTATTCCATCACTATATAGCTTAAATGGC
Organism: Grammomys surdaster; assembly: GCF_004785775.1. NCBI lineage: Eukaryota > Metazoa > Chordata > Mammalia > Rodentia > Muridae > Grammomys > Grammomys surdaster. The sequence continues at coordinate 4,014,461 of NW_021621185.1, read as the reverse complement.
AAAGTTACAATGAATGACATCACGGTTCCATTAGAACATATTTTGTATAATACATTTGTAGTGCTTTAATTTAGTTGTAAAATGCTACATATGTAAGAATAATGATAATCTCATCATTAGCATTGGACATCCAGGAGGAAAAAGAAATAGTCATAGCTGTCAATCAGTTCTCACTAGAATATTTACTTCAGCATGAGGATGCATTAGTTTATTTTTCTATTTTAGGTAAGTAATTACTTTCTATGATTATCACTTTTTGAAAAATCCAATTCTTCTGGAGTTTAGAACAATTTATATATTTGTCACAAGAACATTTGTTTATAGAATGATCACTTAGTTATAGATTAGGTCCAAAATTTTGGATTATATATGATTGATTTTCTTTTGGTTAAAATGACCCTGAACCCTGAATTTTCAGATGACTACCTTTCCCCAAACCTCCCTAGTTCTTTTATTTTGTGAATATTGTGAATATTCTTTTGTCTTTCTTTAGCCACCTCCTTTTTAGTTAAGTAAATCCAGTAAAGGCAAATCCATAAACACTCTTATGTAAATTTCACATGTCCGTGTACTCATATGTATGTACGTGGGTTTATGTGTCCATTCATGCATATTTGAAAGCCAGAGTAGATATTGAGACGGATTCCCTTGTTGAACCTGGGACCCACTGTTTCTACTGAATTATCTGTGTAGGCAACTTCAGGAGTTCTCTTGTCTCTGTCCCTAGGGCTGGGCTATAAGCACATGTTGCTATACTCAGTTCCTACATGGATTCTGAGGATGCAAACTTTGAGATCCTTAAGCTTTTATTTCAAACACTTTTCAATCTACTGAGCCACTGTGTGAGAGTTTCTAAAGTACTTTTCTATGATTCAAGTCCCGTTGTGTCATATTCTTTTTCTTGACTCTCACAAACAGGCTATCAGGCTTCTCAATCTGGAATTTTACATCAACTTAAACTGTACATTTGTTTCTAGTGATAAAAATTTAGTATAAAGTTAGATATTTAATATTTTCTTTTACTTTCTGTTACCTTAAGTAACACATTCCATATCTTCTTAGTATCAGTTTTTTATTCTTTAGGCGACAGATTGTAGTAATCTTGCTTTTTAACATAAATTCACTTTTCTTTTGATACAGTTATTTTACTTAAATGGATTCATAGCACAATTAACTTAAAACTACTCAGTAATTTCTACATCATGTGAAAAACATGTATGTTGGAAGTATTTTACTAAAGATAGGAGCATAGTTAGAATTATAAACTCAGTAATCTCATTTTGCAGAAAGAGCTATTTATCACTTTTAATTATCTTCCTCAGATCCCTCAAATAATAGACTATGATACCATATATATTGATAGCCAATTTGTTTATTTCATTTAAAAATGTCATTTAACATTAATAAAATATCTATTTTTAATAGCTAGAGCTTATTCCAACATATGGATATTCCTTACATATTTTATTATTCAAAAATGATTAAAACCTTATAATCAAATTTCCACATGATTGCATGTCTATTTTTTAAATCAAAAGTTATATATATCAAATTTCATGATACTACTACATTGCTTTCAATAAAGCCTAACAAACTTTATTATAGAAACAATTCATTATGTCATCTTATTACATCCTCACAAATTTTCTTTGTTACTGTTCCATGTGTATACACTTCTTTTCTTTGACAAGTAAAAACATCATTAATTTTTCCAAAATTTTTTAGCTTTAAAAAAATCTACACCTTAAGCAAATTGTTACTTTTCACACATATGTGCCTTTGTTCTTTCTTATTGAGATGAATATAGCTGTTACTATAGAAGAAATATAAGGCATGTGGAAGTGTTTGACATATCTATCCAAAAGTAAAATGTCATATGCTCACAAAAGTTCTATAGTTAATCTGTAGTTCATATGTATATGTAGAACTATATATATTTACTATCTTTTGATTATCAGGAGCTTTGACTATATTTGTAGAAATTTTTTTCTTTTTTATTTTAGTAAAGCACAATATACTTTCAGATGCCCGAAATATTTCAAACTATATCTTGTACTGCATAGACTACATTTTTCAAATTCCAAAATGAATTGCTTTATGGAAAAGGGTATTTGATTACTTAAAAAACAGAGAAAAATCTAATGTATAATTGAAACATTGGAGTCTACCAGTTAAACAGCTTCTAACATTCAAATATAAGAGAGTAGCTAAAAATGAGAACTTGAGCTGTGATGTTAAGAGAATTAAAATATTTGTTAGAGAAAGAGATGAATCTGTATTTATCATTTGCTATTGCAATCAGCTTCAAGAATACTAACTCCGCTTCAGTGACATTATCACTAGAAAGTTTCATGCAAAAGATAGGAAGCTCTTTGATTACATATCCATATGCAGATCTTCTGCTAATGAGATGCTATAGAAATAAGTTGTATTGCAAGGTTCTAAAAGCTGTATAGATTTCTAATAGACCTAAAAGATCCTGACAGACAAGCTTTCATGACCGTAGACTAGGCACTCCAATCATAGTGTTCATTATTTGATTTTTGCTTTGACAAAATAAAATACAAAATTTTGATTCACATCACTGGAAGTTCTCTAGAAATTGGATTTCATCATAAAGTTGTCCTAATGATGTCCAATTCTTCATATGGTTTTTAAAAATTAATTATTTACTCTAATTTGACATAAAATCCACTTTTCAGTTAAAAGAACAAAGTTTTCGTTAAATATGTTCCTAGTGCCAAAGACAATCAAAGATTGCTGAATTTGGATCTTAAAATCCTCAATCTGATTCCCAAATGCCATTTGACTTCAGTTTCCACCACAACTTCAGCTTTATGAGCCATCCATGAAACCGGTACTACCTCTGTGTATATTCACTGTCTAACTGGCACATACGTTTTTCAGTATTTTATATTTTATTGCATTTCTACCCATGAAAACATTATGCACATGATTTCTGTCCTTGTCTCTACTCAATACTGTAAATACTGGGAAGCAAGTCTCTATTTCTTAAGAATTGTTCTATTCTCATGCTGTGCAAAGTGATGCTTATTTATAACTCCAGGACTCAGGATACTGGGAAAGGAAGATGTGAGTTAAGCTACCTTTGCTTCACAGAAAGCCTTATATAAAATAGGTATCATGATATGTGCCTGCAATCCCAGTACCAGGGAAGTGCAGGAGAGACATGTCTCAATTACATAGAATTCAAGAGCTTGAGATTCATGAGACCATCTTTCAAAAATACATAGCATATGAATTAATATATCTACAAATAAACAAAAATTGTTTTTACAGATTATTGATGTTATATTATTTTACTGCTCTTCTTTTTCAATGTTTGTTTTTCTTCACACCTGATATGTGCAGTTGAACTGAGTTAATCTACTTTGTAATTTGCCTAATTCTCTTGTAAACCATATATTGGAAGACATACAAAGAAAAGATGAACATGGACATTTTGCAAAGATATTTCAGAGCTTTGTCTTCCATTTGGATATAAAAAGTAAAATAAAAAGAACAGTCTTTCAGTAATATGGTGATTTTTATATGGAAAGATTAATTTTACATAATTGATATCTTCTAAAATTGTATAAGACCATTTACCAGCAAACAAATAACACAGATTTAACACTATTCATATAAATTAATTTTAAAGAGTTGTAGACCCAGTGTAAAAAAAGAAGAATAAAATTCCTATAACATTAATTTCTATTATTATTATTGCTGTTATTGTTATTATTACAGAGAAAAATATACATCAGATTATTGTTTTGCTATTGCATTTTAGATACATCATTAATGAGAAGCTGCAGAAAATCTGATAATTTGAATTTTATTAAAATTTCACAATAGGAAACAGCATAAATATGTACCATATTCTGTATCATTGGAAAGTACAAATTAAAGAGACCAATGTAGTCCTATCACACACATGTTGGCAAGTCTAGAACACCAGCAAAATCTGATACCAAAGAAGACAGAGAGCAGCAGGAACTCCCATCATTGGCTGATAGGACTAAATAGTGGTACAAGTACTTTAGCAGCTAATTTTAAGATTTATACATCTAAGTTCATGATGACACATTTTATTCCCACACTCCAGGCCTTGTGAAGAAGAGTCAGGAATGTCTGAGGTGGAAATATAAGAGTTCTTTGGAAAATCAGTTTCAGGTGGTGTTTTGATGGGGCAAACATGTAAAGGAGTGTTTTCCTGAAGCTCACACAAGTGAAGGTTTATTTTACTAAAGTAGATATGTAAAGGTACATTTCACTGAAGCAGACACAGGTGAAAGAGCATTCTACTAAATTAAGCACATGAAAGGACATATAATGAAGGATTCTTCACTAAAGACATGCATTAATTGGCCTGCCTTACATTGCGTGGTTGAGCTCCTTTTGTTGGGACCCTATAGACGGAAAACCTTCAGAAAAACTTCTGGTGAAGTGCTGCGGCTTCTTGCTACTTCTGGTGACTCAGGCTGATTGGCAGAGTGATGTCAGTTGAGACAGATTGATGTGCTAAGGCACGACAAATGTGATGCAACACCCATGGTGTCTGGAGAGAGTATAAATAGGACTCAAGGGATGATGAGAGGAGCTTGGCTTGCTTGTAGAGCTAGCTGTGCAAAGCTTCTTAGTCTTGCATCTTCTCTGATCTTTGCTTTCCTAAGAATGGCACAGACAAGAACTTTTCCTGACCTTGGTCCTGGCCCCTTCTGCTGACTTGTCTCAATTTGGCTGAGGCCTGGTTGTTTCTTCTATGTCATGACACCATTGCTGCTCTCCTGACACTACAGAACTGGACTGTTGGTGTATCCATGAAGTCTTTGTAGTGGACTGACTGCCATTGCTGACCTGTGTTCAGTAACTGCTGGTTTCCTGACAACACTGATAGGAGTTGCTCCCAAGAACCATTTCTAAACAAGTCCGTTTCCCATATATCCTTTCTTTTTCACTAACTCTGGTGGATAGTGGGATAGAAGGGAGGTTAAAGCATCTAAGAACCCTTATTGAAAGTAGGCTTTGAAAAAAATAAATTACAAATATCTCTGAGTTTAAGGTCAGCCTAGTCTCCTTAATGAGTTATGGGCAGAAAGTCTTCATAGAAACATCTTTTTCAAAATAACAAAAATAAAAATCAACAAAAATGTTAAAACATATATGTACAGACACTATTAATTTTTAAAATTAAAATATCCATTCCTTCCTTCTCTTTTTTCCCTTGATCATTTTTCCTTAACTTTTCTCTACAAGTATGCCCATATGCCATATCTTGTCAGTATCTCTCAAATGGATACATATACATATACATCATATACATACATATTGTGTGTGTGTGTGCATGTATATATGTATATATCAGCAATTATACTACATGGATTCATCTTCAAGATTGATTTAGACAAAATATAGGTATTTTGGAAAAGGTGAATGAATACATTGTGGTAAATTCAGAAAGTAGCATATTAGTTCAGTGCTAAAATATGGAATATTTGCTATGAAGGGGTATGAATATATGAAGGGAATGTAAAGATATATTCACAAGTGACACAAGCCAGCCAGAGTGGAAGAACTAGAGGGATCAGCTGGGAGAATATGGCTTACAGAATCAACTTACCAGAACTCAGAAGTGCTCCCAGAGATTGGAGAGCCTGTGGGTGTCTGACCACGGTCCTCTCCATATATGTTATGACTCAGTAGCTGTGTGTTTTTGTAGGAATCCTCACAGTGTGAATAGGGACTGCCTCTCAGTCTTTTGACTGTTTGTGGGACTTTTTTCCTTATACTGGTTTGCTTCCTCCAAACTTTATGTAATGGTATGTGCCTAGTCTTACTATAATTTATGTCATATTTGGCTGATGTTCTTGTGAGGTCTGCTCTTTCTTTAGGAGGAGGAGAAGGAGGCTGGATCTGGCAGAATGGAAGGTGAAGGGGTAAGACTGGGAGAGAGGAAGAAAGAGAAACTACAGTCGGGATGTAATAAAAGAAGAATAAAAAGAAAAAATATGTGAATTATATGATAGTAGTTGCTTGAGGATCAGAAAATGTAAGCATATGACAAGGGTGAAAGCCTCAGTTATAGCCAACCATGAGAAGATTGGCAGAGTAAAGAGGATTTTACTTTCTTTTGAATGATGAGTATGAAACACTCATGGTAAGCATGTTTTCAAAATTCACAAAATGTCACAGAGAATCTATTGAGTGATTGCTGGTGTAAATCACAGACATTGAGTGAGAGTAATACAGCAGTGTTCATGCATCGATTTCAAATCTGAATCACCTGGTAGGGGATGTGGCTATGTGGGATATTAGTGGCTACTAGTATACAGAAGAGTTCTATGCTATCGTTTAAACTCTTTTATAAACTTTAAACATTTTCAACAACAGAATCTTGTGATGTCTATATAGTCATCATAAAACTTAACACCGTAATGAACAATTTTCTGATGTATATTTTGCCTTGAGCTTTACAAAATAAATATTTTCATGTGAATGTGACTAGTTTGTTACCACTCTAGGACTTTTGTTATGGCTCATGTCCTAAGAACCCACAAGTGAAAATCTGAACAGAGAAAAATTAGATTGGAGGCAAACATTATCTTCCATATTGCAATGAAGCCTGCTGCTTTCTGCTCTTCTCTGAGTATATCTCAATGGTACATGGCACTGGACATGTGTACAACCCTTTTTGTACAGGGTTGTAGTTTAAAATGGTGCTGTAGAGCATAAGCTCCAGGATGTCACCTGACCATGCCTTCAAAGGAGTTTAAACATTTCTCTTGGAACTCTGGTTTAGCTCTCATAAGAAATTAATATCATAAAAGGAAAAGGTTGACAATCTTTTCTTGTTTGTTACAAAAATTTATATCTTGTGGGCTCCCACTGTATCAATTACCTTCTATTATCACATTGATTTTGAAGCAGAGCCTCAAAATCCATGAGCTAAATAAAACTATTCTAGTAAGCTAGTTTAATTGTTTGTTAATTATTGAATGCAATCATTAATGCAATCACCAAAGACACATCTGAAAAAATACCTGGAGAAGACTCAGGAACACAGAAAATGTGGTTTCTTATGCATTATTAGTGGTGAAATTTATTCTATTATCTGATTATAATATACTTTGAGGGTTAAATAAATAGGATTATGGCAATATTTAGCTCACGTCAGTATTTTCTAGAAGATACTTAACCTTCACTTTTTTATTTTATCAACTGCAGTTTGAATTTAATAATCTTTTAGTACTGTATTTGGATAATTATGTAAAGGTTAATGTGATGTAAGAATCTTCTGTGAAGAACTGATTAGAGTTAAATATTTAGATTAGTATGTTCCCAAGAGGAGAATACTCTTACACTTTGCCGTCCTTGTAATAGAAGAATGGTATGTGGTTACTTTAGGTTATGGATTAAAAAAAATAAGAATATTTTACAGCAAAATGAAAGTCGATATATGTGAGTTATATTATCCAATGTGCATAAGAAATTGTAGAGATTCCTGGCTGCCTAAAAGATTTAATTAGCTTAATTTTCCTTAACAGATAAGAGTTCTGAAAAGCCCTTTTATCTTGTTTAGTGACTTATTTCAACCATTTAAACCATCATGATAGCTTTCTTCCCTTTAAGTGTAGTGGATACAAACTCAAACTCATACACTATAATGGTTAAAAATAGTAAATGCTGCAATAAGTCTAGGCACCTCCCTTCATATTAAGGCTGGAAGAGGCAGGCCTGTCCTTTTCTAAAGGGAAAGAGAGGAAGAGTGGATGTGTGGGTAGATGTGGGTGAGGGATTGAAAGGAAGGAGGGGAAACTACACTCAGCATGTAATATATGTGATTATATATAAGAATGAATAATTTTAAAATATTAAATGAAAAGAGTAAAAGAAGTAAATGTAAAAGAGTACTTTTCCAATTATAATACAGCCAAGGAATAAGCTATTATTTTGTTCCAAAGTTAGTATTCCTGGAATAGGTTGGTTTTCTATAAGAAATAAAAAAAAATGCTATTTAATGTTGAAGAAAAGTAGCATAAGAACAACTAGAGTTGAAGAACTATTGCTATGACTTAAAGAATGCAAAAAGAAAGTTTATTTCCTTCCTCTTTGCCTTGTGTTTTTCTTCCATTACCCTACAGAACCACTCATACTTCTCAAAATGTTAAATTCATTTAATGTCTTGTGGCAAGTGACTAGAAAGACTTAATGTCTTCACAGAATCACACAGAGATAGTTCATTCTTTAAATATTCAGAAAGCACTTTCTATATAGTAGGCATGTTTGGAATATCTACTAGTACCACAGTAAAAGTAAATAATAAATAATAATATAATATTAAAAATAGTAAGATGGAGGACTTCCGGTCTGGGACCGAGCATAGAGCAGGTCACAGGCGGCAGCTCTCTACCCAACCTCAGAAAACTGAGAGAAAGAGGACCTCCCAGGAGCTTTAACTCAGGCAGCATCCCAGGTAAGGAAACAGCAATACTTGCCCCAAACGGGGGAGCAACTGGGACCCACTGGGATCCAGAAATTCACTCCTGGCCTGGAGCGTGGGCTCAATCTGGTCTGGGCCCTAGCACTTGGCAGATCCCGGGAGTCAGCTCTGCACCCAATCTCACAGAACCCAGAGGAAGCAGGGCTCTTAGGAGCTCTAACCCAAGCAGTATCTTAGGCTAGGAAGTGGCAATACTTGCCCCAATCAGGGAGCAACTGGGACCCACTGGGACCCAGGAATCCACTCCTGACCTGGAGCCCGGGCCCCTTCCGGTTTCCACCTGAGCACGGAGCAGATCTTGGGACTCAGCTCTAACCCCAGCAGCAAAACCCATCCTAAACAGTTCTGACACAACATAGATAATGGGAAAGACAGGCTACATTCAGAGACAGCACAGATAGCACAAAGGAGATGCAGATGGCAAAAGGCAAGCTTAAGAACAGAAGGACCAGGAACCCAAGGTACTTGCCATCATCAGAACCTACCTCTCCCACATTAGAAAGTCCTGAACTCCCCATAGCACTAGGAAAGCAAGAACCAGATCTAAAATCACTTCTAATGATGATGATAGAGGACTATAAGAAGGACATAAATAACACTATCAAAAAACTTGAGGAAAACACAGGTAAACAGAATGACGTCCTTAAAGAAACACAAAAATCTTTTAAAGAATTACAAGAAAACACAAACAAACAGATGAAGGAATTGAACAAAAACATCCAGGACATAAAAAAGGAAGTAGAGACAATAAAGAAATCACAAAGGGAGACTACCCTCTAGATAGAAAACCTAAGAAAGAAATCAGGAGTCATAGATACAAGCATCACCAACAGAATACAAGAGATAGAAGAAAGAACCTCAGGTGCAGAAGATACCTTAGAAAATATTGACACAACTGTCAAAATGCAAAATGCAAAAAGTTCTTAACACAAAACATCCAGGAAATCCAGGACGCAATGAGAAGACCAAATCTAAGGATAATAGGTATAGATGAGAGTGAAGATTCCCAACTTAAAGGGCCAATAAATATCTTCAACAAAATTATAGAAGAAAACTTCCCTAACCTAAGGAATGAGATGCCCATAATCACACAAGAAGCCTACAGAACGCCAAACAGACTACATCAAAAAAGAAATACCTCCCGTCACATAATAATCAAGACACAAAATGCACAAAACAAAGAAAGAATTTTAAAAGCAGTAAGGGAAAAAGGCCAAGTAACATATAAAGGCAAACCTATCAGAATTACACCTGACTTCTCACCAGATACTATAAAAGTCAGAAGATCCTGGAGAAATATCATACAGACCCTAAGAGAACATAAATGCTAGCCCAGGCTACTATACCCAGCAAAACTCTCAATTACCATAGACGGAGAAACCAAGATATTCCATGACAAAACTGAATTTACACAGTATCTTCCCACAAATCCAGCACTGCAAAGGATAATAGCAGGAAAGCTCCAATAAAAGGAGAGCAATCATACCCTAGAAAGAGCAAGAAAATAATCCTTTTCCATCAAACCCAAAAGAAGATAACCACACAAACAATGTCTCTACTATTAGCAAAAATGACAGGAAGCAACAACACCCTCTCCTTAATATCTCTTAACATCAATGGACTCAATTCCCCAATAAAAAGGCATAGGCTAACGGACTAGATACACAAACAGGACCTAGCTCTTTGCTGCTTACAAGAAACCCACCTAAGTGACAAAGACAGTCACTACCTTAGAGTAAAAGTTTGGAAAACAATTTTTCAACCAATGGCCCTAAGAAACAAGAGGGAGTAGCCATTCTAATAGCGAACAAAATCGACTTTCAACTTAAAGCTATCAAAAAGGATAAGGAAGGACATTTCATACTTGTCAAAGGAAATGTCAACCAACATGAACATTCAATTCTGAATATCTATGCACCAAATACAAGAGCATACACTTTCATAAAAAAAAAACTTACTAAAGCTCAAAACACACATTGTACCTCATACAATAATAGTGGGAGACTTCAACACCCCACTCTCAGCAATGGATAGATCATGGAAACAGAAACTAAATAAAGATACAGTTAAACTAACAGAAGTTATGAACCAAATGGACCTAACAGATATCTATAGAACATTTCACGCTAAAGCAAAAGAATATATCTTTTTCTCAGCACCTCATGGTACCTTCTCCAAAATAGACCATATAATTGGGCACAAGACAGGCCTCAACAGATGCAAAATTTGAAATAATCCCCTGCATCCTATCAGATCACCATGGTCTAAGACTGGTCTTCAAAAATGATAAAGACAATGGAAAGCCCACATTCTCATGGAAACTGAGCAACACCATACTCCTTGATAATCTGGTAAGGGAAGAAATAAAGAAAGAAATTAAAAACTTTTTAGAATTTAATGAAAATGATGACACATCATACCAAAATCTATGGGATACAATGAAAGCAGTTCTAAGAGGAAAATTCATAGCTCTAAGTGCCTACAAAAAGAAACTGGAGGAAGCATACACTAGCACCTTCACACAGCACCTGAAAGACCTAGAACAAAAAGAAGCTAATAAACCCAAGAGGAGTAGACAGCAGGAAATAATCAAACTCAGGGCTGAAATCAACCAAATAGAAACAAAAAGAACTATCCAAAGAATCAATAAAACCAGGAGCTGGTTCTTTGAGAAAATCAACAAGATAGATAAACCCTTAGCCAGACTAATCAGAGGGCAGAGAGACAGTATCCAAATTAATAAAATCAGAACTGAAAAGTGTGACATAACAACAGAAACTGAGGAAATTAAAAAAAAACCATCAGATCCTACTACAAAAGCCTATACTCAACAAAATTGGAAAATTTGGATGAAATGGACAATTTTCTAGACAAATACCAGTTACCAGGACCAGATAAACCATCTAAACAGTCCCATAACCCCAAAAGAAATAGAAGCAGTCAATAAAAGTCTCCCCACAAAGAAAAGTCTGGGACTAGACGGTTTTAGTGCAGAATTCTATGAGACCTTCAATGAAGACCTAATTTCAATTCTCTTCAAACTATTCCACAAAATAGAAACAGAAGGTGCACTACCCAATTCGTTCTATGAAGCCACAATTACACTCATACCTAAACCACACAAAGACCCAACAAAGAAAGAGAACTTCAGATCAATCTCCCTTATGAACATTGATGGAAAATTACTCAATAAAATTCTAGGGAACCAAATCCAAGAACACATCAAAACAATTATCCATCACGATCAAGTAGGCTTTATCCCAGGAATGTAGGGTTGGTTCAATATGCGGAAATTCAACAATGTAATCCACTATATAAACAAACTCAAAGAGAAAAACAACATGATTATATCACAAAATTGAACACCCCTTCATGATAAAAGTCTTGGAAAGATCAGGAATTCAAGGTCCATACCTAAACATAGTAAAAGCAATATACAGCAAACCAGAAGCCAGCATCAAACTAAATGGAGAGAAACTTGAAACAATCACACTAAAATCAGGGGCTAGGCAAGGCTGCTCATTCTCCCCCTACTTATTAAATATAGTATTGGAAGTCCTAGCCAGAGCAATTAGGCAAAACAAGGATGTCAAAGGGATATAAATTGGAAAGCAAGAAGTCAAAAATCACTATTTGCAGATGATATGATAGTATGCTTCAGTGACCCCAAAACTTCCACCAGAGAACTCCTAAACCTGATAAACAACTTTAGCAAAGTGGCTGGATATAAAATAAACTCAAGAAACTCTACTCAAAACATAAACTGGCTGAGAAAGAAATTATGGAAATGACACCCTTCACAATAGTCACAGATAATATAAAAGACCTTGGTGTGAACCTAAACAAGCAAATAAAAGACCTGTATCACAAGAAGTTCATGCCCCTGAAGAAAGAAATCAAAGCAGATCTCAGAAGATGGAAAGATCTCCCATGCTCATGGATTGGAAGGATTAATATAGTAAAAATGGCTATTTAGCCAAAAGCCATCTACAGATTTAATGCAATCTCCATCAAAATTCCCACTCAATTCTTCACAGAGATAGAAAGAGCAATCTTAAAATTCATTTGGAATAAAAAAAAAAAACCCAGGATAGCGAAAACTACTCTCAGCAATAAAAGAACTTCTGGGGGAATCACCATCCCTGACTTCAAGCTGTACTACAAAGCAATAGTGGTAAAAACTGTGTGGTATTGGAACAGAGAAAAGCGGGAGGATCAATGGAATAGAATAGAAGACCCAGAAATGAACCCCCATACCTATGGTCACTTGATCTTTGACAAAGGATCTAAAACTGTCCAGTGGAGAAAAGACAGCATTTTCAACAAATGGTGCTGGTCCAACTGGAGGTCAGCATGTAGAAGAATGCAAATTGATCCATACTTATCTCCTTGAACAAACCTAAATTCCAAGTGGATCAAGGGCCTCTACCTAAAACCAGCCACACTGAAACTAATAGAAGAGAAACTGGCGAAAAGCCTGGAAAACATAGGCACAGGAAAAAAGTTCCTGAACAGAACACCAATGGCCTGTGCTCTAAGACCAAGAATTGACAAATGGGACCTCATAAAGCTTCAAAGCTTCTGTAAAGCAAAGGACACAGTCAATAGGACAAAGCGGCAACCAACAGATTGGGAAAAGATCTTCACCAACCCTACATATGATAAAGGGCTAATATCCAAGGTATACAAAGAACTGAAGGAATTAGACTCTAGACAATCAAAGAACCCTATTAAAAAAATGGAGCACAGAGCTGAACAAAGAATTCTCAACTGAGGAAGCTCGAATGATTGAGAAGCACCTAAAGAAGTGTTCAGCATCCCTAGTCATCAGGGAAATGCAAATGAACACAACACTGAGATTCGACCTTACACCAGTCAGAATGGCTAAGATCAAAAACACAGGAGACAGCACATGTTGGCGAGGATGTGGAGAAAGAGGAACACTCCTCCACTTTTGGTGGGATTGTAAACTGGTACAACCACTATGGAAAGCAGTCTGGCAGTATCTCAGAAAATTGAACATAGTGTTACCTGAGGACCCAGCTATACCACTCCTGGGCATGTACCCAAAAGACGTTTCAACATACAACAGGGACACATGCTCCACCATGTTCATAGCAGCCTTATTTATAATAGCCAGAAGTTGGAATGAACCTAGATGCCCTTCAACAGAAGAATGGATGCAGAAAATGTGGTACATTTATACAATGGAGTACTACTCAGCTATTAAAAACAATGAGTTCATAAAATTTTTAGGCAAATGGATGGAGCTGGAAAATATCATCTTGAGTGAGGTGACCCAACCTCAAAAGAACATACACGGCATGCACTCAATAAGTGCATATTAGCCCAAAAGCTCACAATATCTAAGAAACAAAGTATAGACCACATAAAACTCACATAGAAGGAAGACCAAAGTGTGGATGCTTTGGTCCTTTCTAGAAGGAGTATTAAAAGTTCCAACCAGAGCTCCCAAAGTCTAAACCGCCAGCCAGAGAGCACAAAGGGATGGATTCATGTCTCCACCTGTATAGGGAATTGAGGGTGACCTTGTCAGACTTCAGTGGAAGTGGAGGGCCATGGTCCCAGAAAGCTTGGATCCCCTACTGTTTGGGAATTCGAGAGCAGGAAGAAGAGACTGGGAGGATGTTTGGAGCACACTCTCATAAAAATAGGAGGAGGGGGTATGGGATAAGGGGTTTTGGGGGAGAATGGGAGAAGAGATAACATTGAAAGGTAAATATGTATAATATCCAATTTTAAAAAAACACAGATAAAGGGTCTAAAAAAAAAGAGAGGGAGAGAGTTTACTTATTTTAAATTATTTTCAAAAGTTTCTAGGAGTTGCTAATTGGCTAAGATCCTAATTTAAGCTCTCCACAAAAGAATTTAAGTCTCTGTTCAATATTCTCAAGAGAGAGGTAAACCCTAATTTTCCTCAACAATTAATTGACAAAAGAGAGGTAATCTCACAAAAAGTAGAAGAAGCTATTACTAATCGATATATTATATAGTTTGATTAGTTGTCGGCGGTGCTGTAATATTCCTTTGACAAAAGATTATTAATATAGATTTATATATCCTTAAATAGGGCCTTCATGACTCTGAGTGTGGAAGGATCGACTGTTGGTGCTTCTGCCCTGATTTTACAAGAACTCTGAAAAATTGGCTTTAAAAACAAAAGAGGAGGAATGGTACCCCCCCAGAAGGAGTCCCCCTGAAATACTCTCCATCATGCCTTGTTCACTTTTATCTCTCTAAAGCTGAAAGCTCATGGCAAATCTGCTGCTGAATGCCTCTGGCACCACTGAAACCAACAAAACTTTGCCACAGATATGGGGAAGGGCCCTATTACCCTTAAAAGGAATGGCCCAGACCTAGTTCCCTTATGGGTCCAAGGATTGATATGCCTGTCTGATACCACAGAAGGCACAGCTAACTGGCTACCAAAAAGATTAATGAAATAAATAGATACTCCCACAAAGCCAGGCCCAACCATAAATAAGATGAATAACAATTTGCATCCAGGGAAGAGAAATCTCCCTGAGAATTCCCTTCTTTTTTCTTTCTAGGTAAAAATGAATCACCCATGATGTCTGCTGTTAGAAGTTCTAATCCAGATGCTGGCCTCAGAACTTATATTACTCATACCTTTGAAGGGGCACTGACAGAACATCAAACAGCTAGAGACTGGCATCACTAATCTGAAGAAATCCCTTGTTTCACTGTCTGAAGAGACCTCCAAAAATCGCAAAGATCCTTATTGGACTTGATTTACTCTATTACAATAGAAAAAGCTGTGTACAGCTCTTGACTGTGTATAGCCCTTAAAGAAGAATGTTGCCTTTACATAGACAAGACAAGGATGGTTAAAGAGAGAATGAAAATGGTCAGAGACAGCCCTGAGAAAAGACAGAGAGAGAAAGAGAAAGATGAGAGCTGGTACAAGAATTGGTTTGCAGCCTCTCCAAGGTTGTAAACACTATTTCCTTCCATCTTGGGACCATTATTTGGATTCTTTTTGCTTGTTTCTGCTGGTCCCTGGTCCTCAAATAGGCGGACTAACTCTGTGATACAACAGATAAATAATTTTGAGCAATACCTATTCGGATACATTATCATAAGTTAGCTATGCAGGACCACAAGACTTAAGATGAGGTTGTTACTTTATACAGGGTGTTTCCAAAACCCATCTCCACCCAACCTAAAAGGGGGAATTCTGCCTCTAGACCAAGCAGAGAGGGGCCACCCAGAACCCCCTCTGACAGGCGATCTGAATTCTTGTTTAGGCTGCGAGGCTAAGCACTGCAAGGGAATATCAATAAAAGTTAAAAATATCTATCTGGGTTCCCTGAGGGACAAGCCTGACTGCATAGGGGTTGATGTCAAAGGTATCCCCTCTACAGGAAAAAGACATCGGGATGGGTATGGCCCTCATGATTCACTGGACAACGACAGGGGGACTGGAGCCTTTACAAGGTCCCCTTGAAGTACTGGAGGTCAGGCCTCTATCCCTGCCTTTGCAAGTTTAGAATTGCCACAGCCCTTCTATACTTAGAGAAGGGAGGAGATGTCAGGGGCAGCCCTGCTTACACACTGATGGCCTAAAATCAGCCATAGGCCTAAAATCAGCAATAGGCTTGTCATACATGTATACTAACACCAAGTCTTGGGTCTCTGTGGAGAAACATTGAAACAGATGGCTATTAGCTAATGTAAACAGGCAGCTTTTGTGGAAATTTACAAGCCTAAGTAGTCACAGACCTTGTAAATAGGTAGCCTTGGCAGACAATACCAACTTAGATAAGGACAAGTGAGTCCTAGGCAGAGTCATAGTGACTTGTCCCCTGAACCTTCACCCAGCTGATACCCGGTTCTGAAAGATATCTGTATTCCCCCTGAACATCCACACTCCAGTGTCATTTTATAACCCCTGTGTGAATGAATTAAGATTTGAGAAAAAATAAATTATTTAAATAAAAAACAAAAAGAAACAAGCAAACAATAAAAGCCAAAAAATAAAATAAAATAAAATAAAATAAAATAAAATAAAATAAAATAAAATTTAGACTCCTTAAAAAAAATAGTAAGATGAAGCTCAATAGTCATAACAAAAAAGAGCTACCAACAAACTCCTAAGTCTCTTCTCCTATAAGAAGGCATAGGCACATTTTTAAAGTCCAGTATTGCTTCCCTGATCTAGTATGAGTGGAACAGAAAAGCTCAACATTCAGTCTCAGCTTTGAATAGAGTATTTAGGAAAATACTGACTGAAAACTGACACTTGAGTATAGAAATTTCTTACTGTTTTTTGTCATTCCCAGGTTTGGGAATTTATAGCTAGCACATAAATAAGCCCCAAAACATGTTTAAATCTCCTAACCTTTACCTAAGTGCCAAGCGTTTCATGGAGCAACTCATGGTGTGCTAGGAAGTGTTTGTGGACCCTAATAGGTCACCAAGGAGCTGTTTCCTATGTAATCACTTTGGGGTCTCTTTATTACAAATTCGTGTTTGGACTTATTCACCCCTAGCCCACAGGACAGTTTGGTAAAGCAGCCCCAAACTCTCACTGGAACAAAGTTTTATAGAAAATGGAAGCAAATAAGGGGGTGGGGGCTCTGTTCTAGCAAGCATCTAGCTAAATGTCTATTATAAGCAAACAGGTGGGTTCTGTGAAGCCAGACCACATAAAATCACAAAAGGTCTGAAAGTATATCTGAAACAATCAGACTAATCTTTGACTAGCTGTTGCTAGGAAGTAGCTGGAGAGTAATTCTGGTCTAGCACAAGCTATGGGGTCCTTCCTGGTACTTGGGTGCAACTTGGGTTTAGCTGTGGGCCAAGTTCTTAGGCCTTTTTTTTTTCTTTCTTTCATTTAATATGGAGGCTGGTTCCAAGATGGAGTAGGTTTGGCCTCTCAATGGCAGACATACTGATGTCAGTGCCAATACAGTGCCAATAGGAGGAAGATTAGATAAAGGAAGCTGGTCTCCCTTTCAGCAATTAGTCTCGAAAAAACACTTGCTACTATTATGATTCAATCACCTCCTGCTAGTCCTTACATCTTAAACATAGTCACCTTCAAGAGTTTTTGGTGACCAGCTTTGTAGGCACATGAAATTCTAAGAGTTAAGGTATACCTAAATTAAGCAAAAATAAAGATAATAAAGATACTTTTACTATTATATGTGAATAAGAGTATAGAAGTTAGAAAGAGTGAATCAAAGAAAGCATGACCAACACAGGAGGTATGGGATCAGAATGAAGTTATGTAAAAACCATGGGATGTTTTGAGATGGACAGAAGATACAGAGCAATAAGAAAACTGGAAATTCATTCTAGTTCATGAATGAGAAAAAGATTGTAGGAAGTAAAAGATGGTCATTAAAATTCAATTTTGAGTAAAAATTCATTTTCCGCATGCCAGGGTACATATGTAATAGGAATGAGGAGATAGATGGAGGAAGGAAGGAAAGGAGAGAGTCAGAAGGAGAAGAAAGTAAGGAGTAGAGTAAGGGAGAGATTATGAAAGCAGAAAGAAGCATAGTAAAGGTGATTGACTAGTAATTAGTAATGACTGGAAATGAGGTGTATGGTGAAGAAATAATATTCATATATTTCATATATCAGTGGTTCTAATACAGACAACTTGACAGAAATAAATATAAAAAAGAAAGTTCTTCATTTCTAAGTAGCTGACTAAAATATTAGATAAGAATGATAATAATTCAGGTAATAATCTCAAGTGTTTAATTGCTCTTTAGAGGAATTTTAATCTAGCAACAAGGCTGCTCTGGTAAGGGATCACATCCAAAAACAAAGATCTGTGTGATCTAGCTAGAATGCAGACATTCTACACACCTTTAATCCCTCTGGCTGGAATACACACATGCTCTTAGTACACACATTTAAGGTAAAATGAGTTCTTAAAATTGAGCAGCCATATTTGAAAATGACATCTAATTGAGGGACAACATGACAAAGAAATATTTGATGGAATGAGTCAGAGATAGGATGCATACATGTGTCACAAGAACAACACAGGAAAGAGAAGATGGATAGATAGATAGAGAGATAGAGAGAGAGATAGAGAGACAGAGAGAGACAGAGAGAGAGACAGAGAGACAGACAGAGGAAGGTAGGGAGGGAAAGAGGGAGAGAGAGAGAGAGAGAGAGAGAGAGAGAGAGAGAGTGTCAGTCATTTGGGAGTCATTGAAAAACTCTAGACAAGTAAAGATAGAACAAGTCAGATAATGAAGAGCCAGAAGACTAAAACAAACTGGCAAAATAAGTTAGAGGCCAAGCAGAACAATTCAGTTATAAAGTAAGAGAAACCAGTCTGAATCAGCTATCTTGAAGAAGAGTTTGAGCCAGAAAAGCAGAGTTGAACCAGCTATCTAGGGTTCAGAAAGAAGTAGAAAGGGTGACCTTATTCAGTTATAAGCTTCCAAGATGACAGTTACATCAGGTGAATAAAAAGAGACATTTACATTGTCCTGTGGAATGCAGGATAAAATCTATGAGTGCTAAAGGAAGAAAAAAATACAGAACTTGGCTCCAATGAATTGATGATTAAAAAATTAAGCTATGACTTTTTGGGAGAATTGTAGCTACTTTTACCACAAATAAGGAAACTATGGAAGGTGATAGTAAATCATTTCAGTATGTATGCATATATTGGAACATGTTGTATATCTTAAATATGTACAATGAAAAATAATCTGTTCATCCCAAAGACATTCCTCATGGAACCCCAAAGCAATGTTCTCTTAATTTGATAGGAGGATATAGATATGTATTACATAGTCTTGTTCAATTCCTTGTTGCTTTCTTGCTTTTAAAAATTAGTTTATGTATTTAAATCTCAAATGTTGCCTTCTAGTCCACCTTCAGATGGTTTCTTCACTGATACCCCCTTCACCAGTAAAAGGGTGGCTGTCCTGGGTATCCTCTCACTGTGGTTCATTAAGTCTCTGCATCAAGACTAGGTATATCCTCTCCCATTGATGCCAGACAAGGCAGCCCTCTCCTGTGTATGTGTCTGGGGGCCTCAGACCAGACTGTTTATGCTCTTTTCTTTCAGTCTCTGGAAGCTTCCAGGGATCTAGGTTAGTTGACACTGCTGGTTTTCTTGAAGGGTTGTCACTGCCTTCAAGGCCTTCAATCCTTCTCATAAGTCTTCCATAGAGGTCCCTGACCTCTGCATAATGTTTGACTGTGGGTTTCTGCATCTAGAGACTTTTCAGCATATAATGTGCATTATCAGCTATAGCTATCATCTTGTATAAGTGCAAGTTCATTCCCTTTGATCTACTTTTCTCTATCTTCCTCTGTACCCGAGTAGCCACTGTTGTATTCTTTTTCTAGATATAAATATTAACCAGTATTTTCTTTATTTCTTTAGAATAGTTCTTTATTATGAAGCTTGTAAAATTTATTTATACCTTTCAAAATGTAAGCACACTAAATAGTAGATTTGCAATAGAAAATATTGCCTTACATGTAACACAAACTGAAATAAATTAATGATCAAATCATAAATAATTATGAATCACATAATATAATAACCTACTAGAAATCATTTTTATCAAACCAATTTCATGGCCATAATAGTTTAAAAGTTTATTGCTATTGTATAGATCATGGAAATCTACAATTAATTACACAGAACTGTACGTACACTGTATACCAACACTAATTTACTACTTACTAAATTTTGAAATAGGGTCTTTCTATGGATCCTTGGATTTTCTAGAACTTACTCTGTAGGTCAGGCTTGTCTTGAATTTAGAGATCTGTCTACCACTGCCTCCCAAGTGCTGGGATTAAAGGCATGTGCCACCATATTGTTTTTCAAAGCATCTTTTGATATTGTATCTTTAAAAGAAAATTTTAAGCCAGCCAGGTGTAGACTTATAATAGCAGCATTCAAGATATCTAAGGCAGAAGAATAATCATTGGCTTGAGGTCAGTCTTGGCTATAATATGACACCCTGATTGGGAAAACAAAATGGAAATTTACAATTAAATTTCATAAAATTAAGATATAAGTAAAATTACATGTTAGCAATATAATTTATAAATCCTTAATAGTAATATTTGTTACATTAGCTTAGAAATAATGAAACAAATAATAAAATGTAAACTATTAAAATAAAGATATGAGATATATGAGCCATCAAAAAATAAAAAGAACAATAAAAAGAAGGAAATTCTAGGCAAAAAAAAATCTTTCTGAATGAAGCCTCAGCAGGAAAAAAAATCAATGTTTATTGAATTCTCACCTTTTTTTGTCAAAGTTATACAATGGTTTACATTACTTCATGTACACTGTGAAACAACACAGAATTAAATCAAGAGAAAAGTAATTATACTAAACGTAATAGTGAAAGAATCCATAAAAATGCAAATAGTTTTATGAGCTTTATAAATTGAAAGATGAGTAGAGAATGGGAAGACATGAATAATGCCTCTTTGATAAACTTAGAGAAGAATTCTGAGCAGTATAATTAGTGTCATAAATGCATATTAGATTGGTAATAGGAAGAGACTGGACTGTGGGGTTCTAAGCCTGGAGACAAATGACTCGTTAGAAGGATGTAGAGGCAATAGATACAA
This sequence comes from Grammomys surdaster, assembly GCF_004785775.1. Taxonomy (NCBI): domain Eukaryota; kingdom Metazoa; phylum Chordata; class Mammalia; order Rodentia; family Muridae; genus Grammomys; species Grammomys surdaster. Next base: position 3,993,337 of record NW_021621185.1, on the reverse strand, counting down.
TAACTTAGTATGCATTATAAGATAGTAGTATAGCTTATTCTGAGGATGGATGAAAAGGGTGAAATACTAAAACATTCAAAACACAAGTATTCAATGTTCTTGTGGCAGAGTTAAATATGAATTTCATATTGAAAAAAGAATCTGGCCTTTTTTCCTTTGGAAATGTTGCTGATGCTACTTAAAAGAGAAAGGGAAAAGAGACAACATGAAATGAGAAGAATCAAGAAGAAGGGATAGGAGAGGAAAACGTAAAACAAGGGCAAATGAAGGAACAAACAGGGAAGGAAGAAAAAGGAAATGAAAGAAGGAAACAAATAAGAAGGATGTATGTATTTAGGGTCATAAATTATCACCACAGACTATTAACTATATATTAGAAAAGAGTCATAGATGCCCTCAATGCATGACTAAAATTGTGGACAATATCTAAATATATGTTGTTTATACCATCCTTTTCCTCAAACACACACATAATTGAGGTTACCACCTATAGTAGGCATAGTAACAATCATAAAATAGAACACAGAGAACAATATAATTTTATGTTATCTAAGACTATTTCTGGAATTCTCTATTTAATACTTTTGTGAGTGAAATGTTAAAATGTTGAACTTTGTATAAGGTGGACCACAGTATCTGTGTTTGGATATGCTAGTTTTAAACCTACCTTTGGCTGTCCAAATTGATAAGCAGTTTAAATATATATGTCAGGAGAGAAGTCTCAATGAAAGATATGAATATAGGACCAATGCTTGAAACATTCGTATGCATAGCTGACGTCTTGAGAGATGATGGAAATAGTGAATTAAAGCTTAAGAAGAACTGACAACACTGAACAAAAGGATGACAGAAGAATAGTTTCTTAAAGAATATGGGGGGTAACAGAAAACCCATAGGGGAAAGAAGAAAAACATGGAAACACTGGGCATAATTAGCACAGTAAAACAAAGAGGAAATGGAGAAGGCAAGAACATGCTTAGAATGTCTGCTCAGCATACCATTTGTTGTGGTACAAGCAAGATCAGAGTAGTAGCTGGACCAAAGTTGAACTGAAATGTTTTTCAGGAACATATTAGGAGTTGAGAGAAGATTGTCAAAGTAGTATATTTTCTTAGATAGGAAAATAATCATCTCAAAAGATGACCACAGACTAATGTCTTGCATCTACAAATATGTTAGGTTATGCAGCATAGAAAATTAAATGGAAAAACCTGGAAATAATGGGGAAATCCTGCTGTATGAATATGTCAAAAAACCACAAAGTTGAAATGCAGCAAGAAGAAGGACGTAGAGGTAGAGAAGCAATGATGGAATCAGAGATGACAGGGAAACAATTACTGTGTTTGAAGAAGGAACCATGAGTCCAAAAATATGAGATGCCCCTTAAAGTTGAAAAAAGCAAAGAAATAGACCAGGGAAGCCCTGACAAGACTCTTGCTGATACCAGAACTCTAGCCTTCTAAAAACCTAGAAGACCTATCTTGTACTTCTACTGAACAATAGAACTTAAAGATTATAGATGGACAGTTGTGGCTGCACAACTTTATTCATTTTGTGCTGATATAGTGGAACAATTGTGGCTACATTTAGAAGAAAGATGCATTCTTTTAACAGTCTTGGTGCCTGAAACATCATAGGTCTATCCCTTGGAATCTGATGAATATTTTCTTGCTGTATCCACATGACAAGACACGGAAGGTCCTAGGAGGTTAGGTGTGTCTTTTTGTGCCAGAAAAGAACTAAAAAAACTGCTCCTGTAAACACTTTCTATAGCCTGGTTAATACCGAAATTAAACACACCATTAAATCTCAGAATTTCATTGGGTGTTAAGCTTCCTATAAATTTTAGAGCATAGCAGCCACTAACTTTAGAACTATAGCAGTAAAAGTGAAATATATTATTTTAGGGACTATGCTGGTTTAGTACATGATTGTTTGTAGTTTCTCCTCCAATAACCATGATTTACTAGCAATGATAGTTAGTGTGATTCCCTGCACCTTTACCTTTTGTATAATGGCTCTTAAATCTACAAATATTTGTCCTTACACCCACAGATAAGTCTTCATCCCTCCTCAAAGAAACTTCTTTTCAATAGAAAAGCATGACAGAAAATAAGAAGGAATCAAAGTGTAGCATTGTGGAGCCTAGCCACAATGGCCACATCTACAAAACACTCCTGTCACATTGTGGAAGAGGAGACTGGAAGATTGTAAGAGCTAGGGTATGAGAGAATTTGGTATGAGATTTGGTCTCTCAGTAATGTCAGATGCTACACACATATTGTTTCACCAACACGACAGCCCAAAGGTGAGCTGAACAAGATTGATGCCAATGCACATGGCATACTTGGTAGAGAAAAGTACATAAAATGCTGCAGGCAACTGAGGAAAGGTGCAAACAGAGAGGATGCTAACCCATCAGCCTTGAAAACATTCATACAGCTAGCCAAAATATCCAGACAGAACAAATTATCATTAGTTGTTTATGTATAGATATATTCTTACATGCATGCCATAGCAGTTAAAAATAGTCTATGAATTTTGAAGGAGAGAGGGGAGGGTTGTTTGTGATGGCTTGCCAGGAGGAAAGGGAAGGGAGAATGTATCTAAAGTATAATTTCAAAAATTTTAAAAATCAAATATATAACTTTGGGTGCAAAAAAAGAAATGAGAGGATAAGAGGCATATGTGTACATGTTCAATACATATGTGTACATTCAATACATATCTATATATGTATGCATAACATATATGCTCACATACATATGTATGTATCCAATGCATATATGTATACATATGCTATACAATTGTGATTCTGTGGTATGCAGTTATGTACATGATCAGGATCTTCCATGACAGCCCATGAAACTGGGATGAAGCATGGGTGTAAATGATGAAATTCTAATTCAATTAAAAATACATTAAAATTTCTATAAAACATGAGGATATTTTAACTCTGATGTTTGAATTTTTATAATTATATAAATAATAGTCATTTGCTTATTATTATTTTATTCAGTCTCTGTCAGACAAGGTTGTCAGAAACTAGAGAGCAAGTGTTGACAGTTTCATTTTCAGATATTTTTATATTTGTGTCCTGGTATTTTCATATTTTATACTCATTTTACTTTATGTATGCATGTTACTTCCTCATGTGGCTTTATGCATTTAAAGAAATTTCTGTTCAGTGTGATATTTATAATGATACGTTCCAGATTTTTAAAAAGCCGTAAAAATATGTTGCTGAAATATAATGAGGACCCATGACACTAGTCATATTTCCAAGATGAAATGAAAATCATTTTGATTTCATTTTAGCCTGCTATTGGTCTTTGTAATGATCCTTGGGTAATACAAACTGCATAAACCTCAGAACAGTACTATGCAAGATTCTTGATGCCTGTCAGAATGACATAAATCATAAGAACTGGTCTGACTTTATAAAATGTATGAAGTGTTTACCATCAAAGTAACCAATAAAAAATGACTTAAAAGGTAACTAGGCATTTGCTAATAGAAGATAGTTCTGGATGTCTGGCTAACTCCTTAATTTAGATCCTCTCATTATGGGTTTTTAACTACAGTTTTATATTACAGAATCTAAAATATTTATCCATTAAGTGCATATACCATACTAGCCTAATGTGGTCCTACTTCAAACTATTAAATATGAACATTAGTAAACCATAAAGTCAGTTCACCTTCATAAGTGTATGATGCTTGCATCAAAAGAGTAAAGTAGATTCAGAACAGTTCTAAGCAAAGCCTTAGGTACGTTTCCATTTCTATCATAAGACACCATGACAAAAGCAATTTGTAGAAAAAAGGGCTTACTTGGGACTTATAGTTCAAAGGGTTAGAATCCATGATCATTATGGCAGAAAGGCAGGGTGCTAGGGTGCTAGATGAGTAGCTGAGAGCTCACATCTGGAGACATAGAAACAAGGCAGAGAGAGAGAGAGAGAGAGAGAGAGAGAGAGAGAGAGAGAGAGAGAGAGAGAGAGAGAGAGGAGGCAGGCAGAGAGATGGAGAGAGACAGAGAAAGAGAAAGAGAATTGGAATTCTTGCCAAAAAGCCCCACCAACTGGGGATCAAAATATTGAAATATATAAACATAAATGTGCACACGTTGTGTGGAGAGCATTGCCATTAAAATCTCCACAGTGGTTTTACTTTTGCTTTAGGTATGTATTCAGTGTTATCCAGAGAGACTTGAAAAATGTGAACATCAATTTACTAAGTATTCCTATTTAATTTTATATTCTAGTTAAATGGAATATTTTTCTCTCTTGGCAAACTTTCCTCTGTTCAGGTCTTTCAAGAAATATCCCCTACCAATTGTTTATTCTGAACCCCACATCACTTACTTTCTTCCTTCATCAATATCAAAGTTAGCACAACACATTTGCCCCAGGAAAATTTGTTTGATTTTTAAGGAAATATCATGAACTTTATTTTGTGATTTAATATTACATACGTTAAACATGTATTGTTTCTACTGTCATGGTTTCATTAGTGTTGCTAATATAAAATATCCAGACTAAAGGAAAAAAATATGTTTATTTGGCTTTCAATTCCATGTTACAGAACATCGCTGCAGGTAAGTCAAGGCAGGAACTCAAAGCAGCTTGACATGAGGCAGTCAAGCACACAGGAAAACACATGTAAGCTTGCTCTTTCGCTTGCTCTGTTTGCTTTTGTCGGTTTTTTTATAGTGTTCAGCCTATGAAGTGTGCTACCTACATGCTGGGCATTAACACCTCAATTAACTCAATTAAGAAAAACCCCTCCTAAGTATGCCTTCATCCAACCTGGCTTACATAATCCCTCAGTGCTTCTCAATTTCCTAGAGACTCTACATTCTCTCAAGTTGACAATGAAAAGTCAAACAAAAATCCTTCCTGTTTACAACAGAGTAGAATGGCCTGGGTAAAATGAACTGCCTGCCTGCCTGCCCGCCCGTCCTCTTTCCCTGTCTCCTTTCTGTTTTTCCTTTTTCTTTCTTTCCCTTCCTTCCTTCCTTCCTTCCTTCCTTCCTTCCTTCCTTCCTTCCTTCCTTCCTTCCTTCCTTCTTTCTTCTCTCTCTCTCTCTCTCTCTCTCTTTCTTTCTCTAGTTCTTTCTTTCTTTCTTTCTTTCTTTCTTTCTTTCTTTCTTTCTTTCTTTCTTTCTATTTCTGATAGTTGTACTCCTAATAATATGGGCTGTAATTAGAGTAAAAAATCAGATTCTGGAGGATTTGTTTTTATATTTTATTATGTTGCCATATTTTTAAATGGATTATTAGTTATTTTTAAATATTCTTCACTGTACATAAACTGTAGACTGACAGCCATAGTTTGCCCTTTTTATCTTAGCATTGCTTAAAAAAAACATCTTTTTTGAGAAATAAGTAAACATGGAGAAGAAAATAAACGTAAAATCTATTTGTTTGATTTATTTAAAATTATTCTGATATCTATCAAAACCAACAATTTGTAAGTATGACTCACCCGGTACCTTCATAAGTTTTTAATAGTGTGAGTTTCTCATTTGAGTAAAATTAATGAGACTTGTGTGAATAATTCAGTTCACTCTTAAAGTCTAGTTTTACAGAAAAGAATAAAACCATGGTATTACTTTCATTTAAGTTTATAATTCATGTTTCATGTTTAAAAAAATATCCATTTCCAAAAATAGTTAATAGCTGAATTGACAATCAATATAAGTCTTCTTTAGGAGTTAGAGAAAGAACTGAAGGAGCTGAAGGGGTTTGCAACCCCATAGGAAGAACAATCATATCAACTAACCAGACTCCTCCCAGAGCTCCCAGGGACTAAACCACCAACCAAAGAGTACACATGGACGGACCCATAGCTCGAGCCAAATGTGTAGCAGAGGATAGCCTTGTCAGGCATCAATATGAGAAAAGGCCCTTGGTCCTATTAAGGCTTGATGCCCCAGTGTAGGGAAATTTGAGGGTGGAGAGGTACAAGTAGGTTGGTAGGTGGGTGAACACCCTCATAGAAGTAGGGGAGGGGGATAGCTGGTTGGGGGGAAGAGCCAGGAAAGGGGATAACATTTGAAATGTAAATAAAGAAAATATCCAATAAAAAAGAATAAAAGAGAAATTCTCCTTTCTGTATGAATTCATTTGATCTTCATGGTTGATCTTGTTTTATGTTGTAGGTACAACTATAATCAACAGTTAATAGATGAATAAAAGATGATTTGTTTAGATAAACTAATACTATATGGGTTCAACTGTTAACAACAGATCATGGATTTGAACTTATATTATACAGTACTGATCCCTGATCCCTGAATTTTCTGTATGAATTGTTTCCAAAGAGTGATCCATGCCCTTGTAGCTTTCCCCTCTCACAGTCCACATCATGGGCTTGAACTTCTGGAATTTTCTATTTGTCATCTAAATGGGTTTGTGTAATGTAAATCTTGCTTTGCCTTCACGGGAATTAGAAGCAGCACTTTTGTAATCACTGCAGGTACTTGTCTCTTGCACTAAATGGCAACAGACAGCACCCATACTCAAGACCAGTAAAAACACCAATTTTGAGAAAACACAGTAACTAAGAGGATAGTTTTCACTTCAGGATTTTGTTTTTTCAAGCAAGAATGACAGTATTTGGTATTTTTTAAGAGCAAAATTGTTTTGTGAGAAACACCTGAAGCATATTTGAAATATATTCATCACCTTTGAAAATTATTAACCAAATTTTTTAAAATGGGAACTGTTACATGCTTGTGTGTATTTGCTGATGTGAACATGATGTTGCGCCCCATCAGTAGGTTTAAGGCTGTTGTAGATTTCTGCAATGTCTAAGAACAGAACAGTCAGGCCTCAGGTGGATGGCGTTAATTCTCACTGTAAGGCTGCTCGTTGTGCGGTTTCCTCTCACATATGTATCATAATGTTTCCTGTTGATTGATCTAATTATATACACATGGTTTTATTGGAGTTTTGTGAATGTGGAGATTTCCATGTTTGCTTAATGTTCTACAAACACAATCAAACCCCTTTAGGCTTACCAGTATTGTTTCCAAAATCCTTAAGTGAGAAAAGTAAGCCTTGAGAATTTTGAAATACTCTGACTAAATCAAACTCCTGGGCCAGTACATTTTCCTAGAAGAGTTTTTAAAAGAGAGTCTTAATATTTTTAACGGTCTGTTTTTGTGAGAATGTGTTTGGTATGAATGGCTATGTGAAGATATATTTATTTATGTGACTGTGCATAATAATAGCCTTACTTTATGATCGTCAATTTTCAAATTTGTGAAATGAGTAATTTGTGAAGACCATACACAGAATCAATCATGCCACAGTAAGCAGTGAGCTGTAGAACAATGCAACTACTTCAGTGCAAGGCAAGTAATCGTGCGTATATTACTACACTTTTTATGTATAAAGACAATGCATAGCCTATTATTTTATTAACTTTAAATGATTTCCATGAACACTCAAATAGTAGAAACAAATCTGTGAATCTCTCTATATAATTGACCTTAAAAATTTTGAAACCTGCTACTCTGTTTATGTTATGTCTCTTATCTTTTATCTGCATATGTAGTCATTGTACTTTCCCCTTACTGTTGGCATTGCTTCAACTATAGTGCTGACAAATGGAATGTCTCTGCTTGCTGTTCACTGTAGAGCCTGTGAGTTCTAAATGCCATTTTTAAAGGGTGTGTCAGCTCACTGAAAGCCCAAATCAAACCTAAATTTTAAAGTCTATTTCAATAGAACTATTTGATTTTTGATTAATTCATTCTTATAAGCAAAATTATGTAGAATATACAATAGAATACTGCAGAGTCCTCTGTAGTGTATGGTATTAAACCTGTGTTCCCTCTGCATAGATGCACTCAGTGCAGTCACGTAGACTCAGTGCAAGGTTGTAGAGGAGCTAAACAAATAGGTGTACAGTGCATAAAATGGAAAGAGGAAAGAAATGAAATTTGATTAAAAGCAGAGAGCTCTTCTGAAAATAATCACATCCCTTATTTATCATACATAACTTGGCTACCCTTGACAGGATAGATTTTTCTCATAAATGTAGACAACCTAACATGACTCAATTAATTCTCCAAGGAAGGTACAGGATCTTTTCTGAAGATTAAGATCAATGTATTTTTCAGACTCAGGCATCATCATTTCACATGGAAGGAAAGTTTAAAAAAGGCAATAAAAGTTAACAGAGCTTTGTGGTTAGAAGGGGTCAAAAGTCAAATATGACCTGAGATTATTTCAATGGTATTCCCAGCACCACAGTTCACATGCTCGTTTCACAGCACCTCATTACACGAATATCTCATAACAGGTTCCTACTTTTTATTTATGTCTGCAGAGCTTTAGGAAGTCTTATTGTCAGGCACCACATGGAACAATGAATTCTCTTAATAAACACATCTTTATCTTGATTATATGGATGTGAATACTGAGGCAGGAAGAGATGAAGGAACTTTCTGATGGCAGTCAGGAGGCAGAAGTCAATCCAGGAATTTTGGTTCCATTCTTGGTTCTAAGCAGCATTGCATAATTGCAAAATAACTGCTCTAAATATGAATGTTATGAAACTGAGTCAGAGTCTTCTTCTTCCTCCTCCCCCTCCTTCTCCCTCCTCCTCCCCACCTCCTCCTCCCTCCTCTTTCTGCTCCTCATCCTCTTCTCGATTAAACCAAACCAAAACAAACAAAACAAATCTGCACCTACCAAACCAGATACACCCAGAAACTAGCACTGGTTCTAAACATAAAACAAAACAACATTCTCTATTTCAATACTTACATATTGCTTCATATTCTAGTTTCTTTCTAACCACTTAGAATGTACTAATGCAATGAAAGTTGACATTTAAGATGTAATAATTTTTAATGTACTTACTAACAGGAATAATATGTACTAAGACAATTTTTACAGCCCTTAATTTATGTTCAATATTTTTTATTCTAGACAATAATTTTAAATCTCTTTGTTGCTTGTAATTTAGTCTGTTCATCAATACTTTTTAGACAAACTGATAACTTTAGATATGATAGCATGATTCAATTGAAGATTTAGTCATAGATTCAATTTATCTGAAATGTAGTATTACACTGAAAGAGATATGGTAGTCAACACTGGATATAGCATGTCTGTAGCTATGCTCTAGATTTGGATTAACACTAGTGTGTTCAAAACATCGCTTACGTTAAGGAAAAGCAAAATGTGGCATGCAGCTGTAGTTAGTGAGTTTGCTTTCTTATGTGCATAATATGAACTTGTAATGGAAGTAATGTCATATAGTATTTAACTCTGACATTTAGTGTTTGCCCTGGTAGATGGTCTTCCCTTTACTTAAGTGCCATTACTTTTATGTAGTCCATTTTCATTGCATTTAGTCCCATTTTAGTAATAATGCTTGCATGATTTACCAGGCAAATGCAATCTTTGCCCTGAATGGCAACAGTGCAAGAAAAAATGGAAGCTGTTAAGAGTCTGAATGGCAAAAAAGTATTATTGACCTATGCTGGCAGCCATGTGTTTCAATTATTTTCAAGAATCCATTTGTCAAATAAGTGAAGCGATGTGGGACGTCAAGTTCAAGCTGGGGTTAGTGCCTTTCTACATCTGATATGATGTATCTTCTGTAGCCATTTAATTGAATTACCCAATTTATTTTTCAAGCAACAATGCTCTACCAAGAGCCATGACATTAAACAATTAAATATGAGTTTAAAAGTCTGCATTTTGTGTAGTCCATCATTCCTCTGCAGCAGAAAGTGAGCCCAAGGGCCTGAGGATTTCTGATTCTCATACTGTAAAAGTTTTTTCAAGGAGAATACCCCAAGAGTTCTATAGGCAAAAAAAATATTAAAAGTAACATTTCATAATTCTTATTCATTTTAGCATAATGGTTATGTAAACATTGAGAAAGTGACTTATATTGTTCAGTATTTCTTACCACACATTCTTCTATGTGTTCTAACATTCTGGGCTGTCACCATTAGCCTTTAGCTAACGTTCAATGGGTTTGATCAATAATGCAATGCCTGTTTATTTTATGTCATGGGTTTTATTAACATGAAACTGAAATAATAATGTGCAAAAAAGAAAAGTGACTTAACAAAACATGTTAAAACTTGTTCTGTTCACAAGTTACTATATTTTCTTTTTTTCTTTTATTAATTGGCTATTTTATTTATTTACATTTCACATGTTATCCCCTTTCCACATCCCCACAAAAACCCCTATCTGATTCCCCCCTCCTCCTGCTTCTATGAGGATGTCCACCCATCCATCCATTCACTCCCACCCTCCGCCCTCAAATTCCCCCACAATGGGGCATCCAGCCTCCATGGGAACAAGGACCTCCACTCACATTACTGAAATGTTTGATCCTTTTGTTACTTATGAATTCTTTGAATCTTTTAAAAAGTAGAAAGTTAAACTTATTATAACTTTTCTTTTTAAAGGCACAGAGTGGAGGATAAAAGAGAGCATAAAAAAACTAATGTATTTTGGATTCACATAATTGTTGTTGGATATTTAATTTTAGTATATTTTTATTGATATGGATTTCATTTTAAGTACTAAGGCTTCTTTACGTTGTTTTCTTTTGTTGCTAACTTAGACACACAGTTATGGTTTTGATCTGGGGAGAATAATTACTGGGACTCAGAGAACAGAAGTGACTTATATGTTTTTTTCAATTAACATCCAACAATTAAATTTTAATATGGTCAGGGAATTGTTCAGATCCTTTTGTGTGGGGATACTGCACCTTTAATTATCTGCCCTCTGGTGCCAAGCCTTTTCTTTGAGTGCTTCCATAAAAGCTTATTGCAGCTAGTTATTGAGCAAATTAGTACTTGAGTTTTGGTGAAAAATGTCTTTATTAGTCCTAAAACTGGAGTCACTGTGCATTCCCAGAAGGCGTGATTTTGTTTGATGAATAAATCTAGTAATTATCCTGCTGTTAGGGCTGTACCACAAATGTCATCAGCAGATAAACAGAGGGAGTAAGTCTTCCGTAAATTCTCTAATTATCTATGTTGGACCACTTATCGCCTGCAGATGATTTATGAGCATATTGATATATCCTTAAGTATGTTCATTTGAGTTCACAGATGCAAATAATTAAGGCAGTAGTCGCTTACAAAAGAGGCTTCAGGTCAGGGTCATTTCATTAGAAAACTTTAGCCTGGCTTAGACTCAACAACAGGCTCTAGGTATCATCTACTTGAACAGGATATTTCCTAAGAGGTTTTTAATTCCCTTTCTCTTTCTTTCTTCTGTAGATTTTATAACTTGTGCCCCAAAATTTCATTAAATAAGAAAATCCCAGTTCTTTTTGTCATCTATTTTTATTTCATTTAGTGAGTATCAATTGTTATATTTTTATTCTGTTTGAACTAGTTGGTGAAACAATTGCTAAGAAACATTACCAAAATTTTATAGTCACTTTTTAAAAAATCTAAAAATGTTTAAATCCATACAGGTGTTTTATTTCTTCTTTTTAAACTATTTCACTTTTAGTAACTAAGAACTTTGTTAAATTTAATAAATATCTTAACAATGGTTGCATTTTGTATTTGTTTTACAACTGGTTAAAATATTAGAATAATAAATGCTATAATTATTATACTCTCCAACAATTAAATCTAATTTTCCAGCATATGGAAGAAAGAAAAGTTACTCTGATAACTGATCATCATGCTCAACTGTAAACAGTGTCAGAAGATGACAATGAAAGTAGTCCATGAAAACATGATGCTTGGGCCAAAACTATGGCAATGAAAGAAGAATGTGCACATTGTAACACATACTTTCTTAAACTGAATACAAAATCATCTAATTAAGGAAGCAAAAGTAAATGCTACTTTTGATAGAAACAGAGATTAGAGTTGAACACATATCACAAATAATCTCATCTACTTAATTGTTTGACCTATGCACAAAACACATTCATGTTTCTGGATATATCCTTATTAAGGTATATAATTATGCTATATACATTTAGGAAAAAAGAACTGCTAATTCTTTCAGAGGATTTATTTCATTTTTGGATCAATGTCTTTCAAAAGATATGATAACTTTATTTAAAGATATATATGTGTATTTATCTAGTGTATATTTAATACAGGTGCATACAAGTGGTCTCAGCTATTCACATACTATATATGTATACAGAGCCATACTAGCACACACAAAAAAAGACCACACACACATATACACACAGATATATATGTATATGCATATTTGCATGAATATGTATGTATGTATGAATAAATATACATATATAAATATATACACTCACATATATATCTGTATACACACACACATATATATTCAGAAGCATTATATTATACATGTATATACATATACATCATATACATATACATCATATACATATACGTGTGTGCATGTTTGTGTGTGTGTATTTAAATATTGTATATGTATTAAAAAGCATTCAGTAGTCAGAGATACATATAATCTACATGTATACAGAAACATTTTAGTACTCTCAGATATATACTAGTGTATATGTATCCAGAAATATTCTAATAGGTATTTATGTATGTATGCATATATATATATATGCATACATACATATTTATGTATATATATGTGTGTATATGTATATGTATATATACATGAATGTGTGTGTATATTTGTATAAACATAGTGCATATGTGGGCAGAAGTATTCTAGTAGTCTCAAATTAGGAGTAACTTGTGGCTTATTCCCTTATAATAAATTTAATATTCTAGTACATACATATGTATTTATGTGTCTGTATATGTATATACATGTGTGTGAATTTATGAGGGAATATATGTGTGTGTGTGTGTTTATATACAAATAGTATATATGAATATGGAAACATTCCAATAATCTCAAGTTGGAAACAATTTATAGTTTATTGCCCTGGAGTGAATCTCTCCTTTGAAAAACATCTTTGTTTCCCAGGATCTGTGGCTCAATGGGCATTCTCAGCAGAACTGCTGCCTGATGAAGCAAGGGCACTGAGTGAAGATGAAATGGCAGACTCAACTGTTAGAACAGCTGTATGGCACTTGTAGGTGAAGAGAAACTATTCACTTTAATTTAGTTCCATGAATATTCTATATTATTGGATAAGTTATATCTCTTTAATATATAGAGAGGTTATATAGAGCTATGATTTCTTGAAGACATTTCCACATGGGGAATTCCTTTCTAATATATCCTTCTTTTCCTCACTCCACATATATTGTCAAATGTCTCCCATTTCTCATTGTATTTTACAACATTGTTCTTGCATGACAGAGACCCCTTTCAAGTGCTCCGATATGATGCATATTTTGCTCTTCAATCATAAATTTACATAATATAAAGTTTATTCAGAAGACCTCAACATAAAACCAGATACACTAAACCCAATAGAAGAGAAAGTGGAAATAGCCTCGGACACATTGGAACAGGGGTAAATTTCCTTAAAAGAACACCAGTAACTTAGGCTCTAAGATCAACAATTGGCAAATAAGAACTCATGAAAGAATTCTGAACTGAAAATTTTCAAATGGCTGAGAAGCACCTAAAGAAATGTTCAACATCATTAGTCCTCAGGGAAATGAAAATCAAAATGACTCTGAGATTCCATCTTACACCAATCTGTATGGCTAAGATCAAAAACTCAGGTAATAGTAGATGCTGGTGAGGATGTGGAGAAAGAGGAACATTCTTCCACTGCTGGTGGAATTGCAAGCTGGTACAACCATGTTGGAAATCAATCTGGCAGTTCCTCAGAAAATTGGAACTAGATCTACCTTAAGATCCAGCTACTATTACTGGGATTTACCCAAAAGATGCTCCACTCTACCACAATGTTCATAGCACTATGTTCATAGCAGCCTTATTCATAATAGCTAGAAGCTGGAAACAACTCAGGTATCCTACTGAGGAATGGATAAAGATAATGTGACACATTTACACAATGGAATGCTACTCAGTTGTTAAAAATGAGAACTTCACAAATTTTGCAGACAAATGGGTAGAACTAGAAAATATCATCCTGAGTGAGGTAACCCAGACCCCAAGGAACATACATGATATATAGTCACTGGTAAGCATCTATTATCTGAAAAGCTCAGAATAACCACACTATATAACTACATACCATATAATGCTTAAAAAAGGAAGATCAACATGTGAATGTTTAATTCTATTTAGAAAGAGAACAAAATAATTATGGTAAGCAGAGGGAGAGACCTGGGTGGGAGAGGGGAAGGGGAGGGAAAAGAGGGGGAAGCAAGGCCAGGTATCTGAAGAGACAGGAAAAATTCAATAGGACCAGGAGAAAGAACAGAAATATGTAGCATGGGGAAAGAAACAGACAACCATTAGAATGTCCCAGAAACCAGGGAAGCAAGAGGCTCTCAAGACCACATGAAGAAGACATTAGCAGAAATGGTCAACAGTGGGGAGCAGGAACCAGAAGAGACCACCTCCAATAGATAGACATGGCCCCCAGATTACTCATGTCTAAAGGAAACACAGGGGAAAAATGGAGCAGAGACTAAAGGACAGGCCACACAGAGCCTGACCCAAACTCTCACACTATTCCTGATGCCAAGATGTGCTTGCATCTAGGAGGCTGGTGTATCTGTCATATGAGAGACTCTGCCACACCTGACTAAAACAGATACAGATACTCATAGCCAACCACTAGACTGAACCTGGGGACCTCAATGAAAGAGTTAAGAGAAGAACTGAAGTAGCTGAAGGGGATTGCAACCCATAGGAAGAAAAATAATGCCAACTCACTAGACCCCATAGAGTTGCCAGGGACTAAACCACCAACCAGAGTATACATGGATGAGTCCGTGGCTCCTGCTAGATATGTAGCAGAGGACAGCCTTATCTGGCATGAGTGGGAGGGAAGGCACTTGGTCCTGTGGAGACTGGATGCCCCAGAGAAGTGGATGCTAGATGGTTGAGGCAAGAGTGCATGGATGGGTATGGGAGCAGCATCTTAGAGGCAAAGAGGGAGGGCATGGGTTGAGGAGTTAGTGGAGGAGAGACTGGGAAGGGAGACAATATTTGAAATGTAAACAAAATGATTAATAAAAAAGAAAAATCAATTCATATTTTATTTCATCTTACTCTTAATGTTAACTCACTTCCAGAAATTTTTACTTCCTAAGAATACTAACTGGTAGTCTTCTGACTCCAGCCCATGATCCAATCCAGCATCCTGTTTTGTCTGGTCTCACTCTGCAAGTTCCCAAGAAACCTCTTCCTAATAATAACATTGGCCATTTGACATTTATGACTCAACTGTAGATATAATCTACATATCCATAATTGCATTAAAGGTATCAGTTTCCATAGTCTAAGGTTAGATTTGTCCACATATTAAAGAAATATAATTTTTTGTGTGTTTCAAAATACAGCTGTAAAACAATAGTAAGATCAATTAATTGTGTTGAGGAAATTTATCAAATTTGGTAAATGTACATACAGACAAATATAAATTTATTTTAACATGTGTACTCATATGATAGACACAGAGGTAAGAAGAGAAGCTGAAAACTCAGTTCCTTAAATGCAAGCACCATGGCTTCAGACAGAAGGTACCAGAAGTGGGGCAAGGTTATATCTTATCCATAATGATATACTTCTACCAGGGCAGTGCCTCCTAAACCTCCCAATTCAGTTTCATCAACTGAGCATCAAAGGTTCAAGAACAAAAGGCTGTGGGGAACATTTCTGACTCAAACCATCACAGTAACTTTAAAAAGAATCTAAACATTGGTATCATATAGAATAAGTTATGCTTATAATACAGATATAGGTATACACTTATATACTGCATTTTGTCTCTTTTTCATTGGATTTGCTAATTCTTAGGTTAGACTGCCCCTTCCTGAAAAGACAGAAAACACAAATAGTGAGTGAATGCAGTCTGGCTAAATTTGTGCTAAAATTTAGTTGATATTGACTCAGGCATTCTGCATGCCGAAAATTATTTCACCCAGATCTGAGTATTTGCTTAGTGGTGTAGCCATGTCATTGTTTTCAGTTCAGTTGCCTGAAGGCATGATACAGTTAGGATGCAGAGGAGACTCATTGAAATTTGGAAACAATAATTTGTTAGCTCCCTGAACTTGATATCATGATACTAGAATTGAAAGTTTTAATTTCTTGTGGAATCTTTTATTGAAGTAATTTTGTGATTACTCTATAGTTCATTTTCAAAGGAATTCTACTTTCCTTATTGTAACAGAGGAACAATATATGGCCAATAAAGTGTCATTCAAAATTTGTTTATTATAAAGCAGGGTATACCTGATTATTTTATATTCTCTCAAACTCACCAAACCCACACCCCTGGGGAAATTTTTCATATTGCTTTCTAGAAATGGAACATAGCAAGCAACAGGTAAACATGAGTGTATGGTACATGAAGTCACTGCCAAACACTGATTTCTGTGAGCAATAAATTTAGTTGTAAGTTACACAAAGTGAAGAAAATAGGCATATACCCAAAAGATGCTCCAACATATAACAAGGATACATGCTCTTCTTTCTTGCTTCCAACTTGTCCCACACATCTGTTGTAGCTCTCTTTCAAATGTATGGTCTGTTTTTCATCAATTTTGTTATTATACATATATACATATAAATTCCTAAATTTATAAATACAAGCTTCTTATTCTGTATAATGTTACTTGTATGTATGTTTTCAGGGTTGACCATTAGGTATTAGATAAGCAATTGATATGCTTTTCTCTGTGGAGTCTGTTTCTCCTGCTGTCAGCATTCCTTAGTTTCAGGTAGTTCTTTGTGCAGGGTTGTGACCTCTTGAACTTTCTCCTTGAAAGGAGGAAGACGGTAAATATCTGTTGCTGAAGAAAACGCACTTCACATACAGGTCCCGGAGGCTTCTGAGATTGAACTGATTTAACATCTCTTCCTGCAGTCTAGCTCTCATAGTACTAAACTCACCACACGAGCTTCTAAAAGATGGACGCCACCAACAGTCCTATCCAATTATGATGTCTATGAAACAGAACAATGACTAGTGTGGAATTACTAGTCTTATGAATGCATTAGTGGCACATATATTTTGGAGGTAACTAATTTTTCTCTAATTAGATAAATGACTCACTTGACAATTTAAAAAAAATAGTCATCCTTGATACTGACAACTTACACAACTACACAGGTCTAGAGAATCATGAATCTTGGAGGACAACCTAAAATCATCAATTACTAAACAAACATAATCTCTAACTACATTATAAATATTTGTCATTAAAATCATAGATAAGTGCAGTCTTCACTTCTCATCAAGGAAGCCTTTACATATCAGGAGACAATTACATAAACCACAAGCAATCAAAATGCAGGGTTATAAAGTCCCATCCGAATGGATATATTTACATTATGATACAATTCCCACTTCTAAGGCTCATGGAACAACATGATATGTCTTAACCAATAGTAAATATATAGAAAACCATATGAATTGGTGGAATGAATAACGATTTCAGACATAATCGTATGTATACACAGTTATCTTTACCAAGTCTGTCAAGAGTGTTGTTGAAAAAAGCATGTCAATATGAAAAAGATGGGATTGTGCATCTATATGTCATATCACCTGAAATCCCTAATTCCTAGTTTTCCAAAGAATAAAAAGTAGGATCTCACAGATGTGTTTACATTTCAAACTCATCACCACATCAATCAAATTAGCCCAGATATAGAAATAACTTAATAGTGACCTTCAAGTGGAAAAAAAAATGTTCCACATGTTAAAACTGGCACTATGTTCACTGATAAAATGAAATTTTACTTCATGTGACAACATGGGTGAGTCTAGAGGATAGTATGGAAAGAAAAATAGTCCACCCACAAAACACAAATATAGTGTATTTGCACTTATATGCGGGACCAAAATGTTAGCTTGATAAAGAATAGGATTCTCTTTGCCAGGAACTAATAGAAATGAAACAATGTGGAATTCAATGGTACAGTTTTCAGATGAAAGAAGGAAGCCTTCTAGAGGGATGGTGCAGTGTTTAGCTAATTATTAACGATGTGTCTCTACTTTAAGTATGTTAACTGTCAGATCATATGACATTTATACTACAGTAAAAACTAACTCATGAAAATTCCTTTTAAACAAACAATAGTGCCTTAGCACACATTAGTTGCTCAAGAGTATTGGAAAAGTAGTATATTGCAGATAAAACAGACATAAATGAAGGCAAATTATTTTGATTGGCATTGAAAAATGTTGCATATATGTCAGGGGCCTTATCATTCACAGAAACACTTCATTTAAAAGATCTGTCATATATATTTCACAGGGTGTGATTATAGATGAATAATAAACTTTTTGTAAAAATTATTTTGAATGTTAATTAAAGAAAACCATGTCAGATATAATAGAAAATTTAAAACTTTTCTAGCTATACTAAGATCTTCCTCTTATTTTTAAATTTTTATTATTTCAAATGTATTACATACCTTAGATTTTTGAATATTTGTTACTAATATATTTTCTGTTTTTACATGAAAAAGTTATAATTACAACTTAATTCAAAATCATACAACATATAAAATTTAACGGTAAATTCATTCAAGTTTGAGTTTCTGCAAAAGTAGTCTAGACTTTCCTGTCACTGTGAAATAGTATGATTACTGTGCTAATTTACTTATCTGACACTGCCTGCAAGTCTGCCAGGAAAGAATTGCTTTCTAAGTTGAAAGACTAGTCCCTGCAGGTGTCCCATTAAATAATTATCAATCCTTGTTCTGTTGTTATAAGTTAATTTATTCAGTAGATTTTTTTTCTCCTTGAAAACAGAGCAAAGGAAATTGTACTGTTATGAATGTGGTGAAAGGAAGATCTTACACTTTAAGGACAGACTTGATGAACACTAAATTTGTTGAGCTGTAGTTGGGGATCATATTCATTGTTTAGAGGGAAGAGTCAGATAAACAAGCAATAATAAAACAGCAAAATTTCATCTACTTCTGTCTTGAGAATGGCTCATTCTTGTTTGAGATAAACATTTAAAGATAGGAAAATGAGAAATTATTGTATGGTTTCATGTGAAATATTATCTTGTATAGGTCAACAAAAAATATAACTATGTAATGATTCACACATACTGAGGAATAATGACAGGCAGCACGTTTGATCCCGTTCTGAGTGCCCAATGTAATCTATGCCTTTCTTCTCTTCATTCTGACTTTATCTCATATATTTTCAGAATTCATTACTCTCATCCAAGCCACTATCAGCTCATTTAAAAAGTAGAAAAGAAGTAAAAAATTAAATTTGTAACCCCAAATCTGTTGGTTCTACCTTCCTCTAAATTTTCATTATTGACACACCTTTTACCCATAATGAAGGTTTACAATATTGTCTAAATTTTATTGTTCATCACTCTATTATTTTCTGAAAATGTTTAAAAGAAATAAACTAAATTTCAAAAAGGAGTGATATATATAATATTTATATTATATAAATATAATATATTTTATATATATATGTTAAACAAAACAATAACAAAAATCTTGTTACTTCATCTAAGTGAAATTGTAAACTTTCTATAATTTATTTCTCTAGGTTCCCTTCTTCTCTGTTAAATAAAGATTTTCCCCCACAGGAAACTCAGACATTTTCACCTTTCTGAAACATTTCACTTTATTATGCTTATACATCTGTAGATTTCTATCCTAAAACATGGTGTGCCGTTGATTTTTACTATTACATGTATTTACAGATCATATGACACTGGCAATTACTGTAAAACATGCTTCTACAGACTATATGACACTGTTAATCACATAGTATGTTTTCATAGATCGTATGACATTTATAATCACCATGATGTATTTCTGCAGATGATATTGGTGATCACCATAAAATATGCTTCTACAGATCAGATGACATTGGTGATAACTCTAACACAGTTTTAAAGATCAGAAGACATTGGCAATCACTATCCTTGTTTGTACACATCATACGACATTGGCCATCACTACAAAATACTTCTATGTATCAGATGACATTAGTGATCACTATAAAACATGCTTCTACAGATCAAGTGACATTAGTGAAAACTATGGCATGGTTCCACATATCATGTGATATTAGGGATGGTTAAAACCTGCTTCTACAGTTCAGAAGACATTGGTGATTACCATAGCATGCTTCACTATATCAAATAATATTTACAATCATCCTAGAATGCTTTTAGAGATCAGACCACACCAAGAGATCTAGGTGTATTCATTAATAGACACTTATGTTTTGAGGTAGATTTGGTTGACTTTGAAAAGTTGTGTTTTGCTCACAAAAAGAATCCTACAATGACTGCCCTCTGAAAGATCCAGCAAACAGCTGAAAGCATCAGATGCAGATATTTACACCCAACCATGGACAGAAGCTGCTGATCCCTATGGTTGAATTAGGGAAAGCTGGAAGAAATTGAGGAGGAGGGTGACACTATAGGAGGAGGACCCTGTAAGAGGACTGGCAGTCTCACCTAACCTGGACCCTGAGATCTTTCAGACACTGGTGGGTCACTAACCAGGCAGCCAACACAAATACAGCAGAGGACTACCAGGTTTGAACTGAGTCAGAGAAGATGTACCTAACCCTCAAGAGAATGGAGGTCCCAGGGAGTGGGAGGACTGGTGGAGTGGGTAGTTCGGGGAACATTGTGGAGACAGGTGAGGGTGGAGAAAGTTATGGGATGAGAAACAGAGGGTGGGACTGGAAGGGGGATAAAATCTGGACTGTAAAAAAAGATTAAATAAAATTAAAAAAAGGAGATCATGTGTTGGGTAAGAGATTTCTGTAGTTCTAACTTTATAGCAATACTTGCCTCTGTTTCTCTGACAAAGGAATAACACATCTTAATCACTATTTAAAATTACTTTTACTGTTTAGTATAAGTCTCTATTACATAAAAGTTGATCAATGTTAATTATTTAGTGGGGTACTGAAAATAAACAACCTATTGTGGCTATACTTAAAAATTTTAGAGGTAAGGAGCAATACCATCAATAAATCATTGGTCAAAATACCTAGTGCCGATTGGATTCTAAAGTGTTTGCTTCTCTCTTCTACTACTCCACAAATGTATTTTATACAAAGTGACACACACAGAATGGTAAAGAAAGTGCTTTTGGTGAAAACTTCATTACAGCTAGATCAGTCTCAGAAAACGCCAGGTGACGAAGACAACACATTGCTTTAAATATTACAGAAACAGAATTATTTGGGCTAGTAGTGGCTACATGTGGAACATAATTATGAAATCCGTTAAGGATGGTGCCAAAAGAAGCTAATTCTGTTGCTGGTTATGTTTTGAACAATCTAGACAGTATTTTTGTGATAGAGGGAGGCCTGGCCAACACTGAACTGGTCCAAACCAAAGGAGTAGCTTAATGTACAACATCATACAACAGAATAATTTATACTTGATACAAAAGTGAATCTGTAGATGCAAGACTGTCTGATACTAAAGAATATGATATTATCCTATATTATACTATAGTAATACATATTATTATAGAGTCTTTATATTGTAGGCATTTGCTGAACAGTAAATTCATTAGTTTCAGGACAACCCTATGAATGATATATTTTTAAGATCTCATATAACAAGTAAAGAATCTGGGAATTATAGAGATTAAGAAAAAAAATTGAGAGTTGAAAATAGCAAAAACGGTACTTCAGTCTGAACACCTTCAACCTAATCTCCATATTCTCAATTAACATCTTCATATTAATCTCACTTAAACTATTAAAGTAATATGTCTAAATTTACTTTTAGTTATCTACATCGGCTTAATACAAGCTTAATGATACATTTTACATTGATCTACATTAGGATATTATATTAAGGACTAAGGACAGCTTTAGGATCACCAACTCCTTTTCTGCTCTAAGTTTGTTCTCAAGCATTTCCATTTGAATCATTTTACCTCACAATTACAATTTAAATACCTGAGTATGCAGTTCTTTGTAACTAATATTTTAATTGCTTTTGAAAGCCACTTTTCAGGAATTTTCTCCTCAATTCTATTTAATAAATGTAAATAATTTTACAACTCTAGAAAATTAAAAAAATACATTTTTATTTATGTAATCAGTTTGTATATTTGATTTCATTATTGCAAAGTTTCTTTTGGACTAATTATCCTCTGTGTATGTGTGTGTGTGTGTGTTTAGAGTTAATAAGCTTAGATACTAGGGGGGAAACAACGAAAAGATCATACCACAGATAATTAATAAAAATCAATTAGGTTTGTTAATGAGTACTTGTGTCAGTACCCAAGGTGGCAGAAACCAGCTGGGGGAAGGAAATCGGGACCCTGGAAGAGGACATTTAGAGTGCTTAAGTCCTGCTGAGATTTTGAGCGGAAATAACCATAAGAAGTACTCCTTGGGTTAACACTGACTAAGTTTTCTCTTGAGATTACAATTCCTCTAGTTAATAAATCTAGTAAAGAAGTGATTCACCTTTAGTGTATGCCATAAAGCATTCTCTGAAGCCTTAAGTACATTGCTCACTGCCCTGTATTAAAAACAAACTCATAGTTGTAAATGTCAATGACTAAGAATATTAGAGTCCTTCATCTTTCTTATGTTAGTAGGAAAGCTGGAAGCACCCATTACCTTGTCTGTGGGTTTTTACATTATGTTTGTGTAAATGGCAAAAGTCAGAGATGAGCTGACTGGCAAATACAAAAATCTGTCTTCCAATGGTCATAAAAAGCAGAAAATTTTCAATGATAGCAATGACTTTCTTAGAAAGTTTTCAGAATATTTCATTATTTTTAGTGTTAATTTTGTTTAAATTGATATTAATTACTCTCTGTAATCAACAATAATTTGTAGAAGTAATATAAAAGAGATTGTCAACATAGGAATTAATTAAATAAACTTAGCATGCAAGAGGTCAATCATTTAAAGCTGTTTACTTCCATTTCACATAGCTTTCTTTTAATAATCAAGGACTTAAAATAGAAACTCTAACATTTATATAAACTTATATATAAATTGTATTGTAAATAGATTGTGTTGTAAATATATGATCTAAGTTTTCAAAACCTGTCAAATATCTATCTATTTTTATGTGACTTCCAAACAATCTACCCTTTGGACAAAGGATACAGTCTAAAGGCACTTTTCCACTGATAACTCTCCACAAATTTTCTATGTATGATGATGTATGTAGAAAGTGCTGTGATGTAAGCCATATGATATATGTCTTAAAAATGTAGCCATAACACAATTTGATCATCAGGTTAGAGACCTGAGCCTTCTTTGATAGCCTATTCAATGACTCAACTTTCAGAAATGTATCATGATACCAAGGGTAAGGAATCAGATTTTAACGTAATTTTAGACAATCTCAAATCAACTAAACAACTTTTTAACCTTAATATTTAGAACTTAATACTTAGAACTTAAAATTCATTTATGTTCACTAAGCAAAACCAGGGTCTGCACTGCATTCATTTAGATAAATGAGATTATGATTTCCCAATGAAGAAACATGGAGACCTTTCTCCATTTTCCTTTATTATATTTTTAACTTCCTACGATTGTTCTGTGCTACTCTCAGTTTTATGGATATGTTTCCTTTAATGCATGCAGTTGCAATAGTTCTATGCTTTTCTTCAAAATAGGGGAAAAATGAAGAATGCATCTTGTGTAGTTCACGATTTCAGAGATATTACATCCACAAATGAGGAGGTTGTTTATAAATAAGTGAATTTTAGAGCACATGGGTTCCTAGATTTGTCCTTTGCCATTTCAACTTTGTTATTCAAAAAGGAGTAAGATACCACTTTTCATATTCATTATATAGTTATGTTAAATTTTCATTAAAATGGCACAGTGTTTCTCGAAGGTGTTTCTTGATTTTGGAAGTAGTCTGAACCCACTTTGATAAATTGATCTATGAGGTGAGGAGGTTGGAGTCTAAATTTAAAGTGCGCAGAACCATGAAAACAACACCCATGTCTAAATTAATTATCATAGAATTAAAACATGAAGCAGTGACATGATTAGCTTTAAAGTCCTAAATTCTGGGAAAAATGTTATACATCATAAGCTTTTAAGTAGGCTACCTGATTTTATGCTTTCTCTTTAAAGGTAAGATAATTGAGACCATAATAAGTTACTCATATCACTACATTTATGACTAAACCATTGGATTTTGATCTTATGAAAGCCTATATCTTAACTGAAACACACATACATACACACACATGTACACAAACATATACACAAATGCATTTTTAAAGGTTGTTATTACAAAAGCAAGGGTGGGGGATGGGGTAAAGGGACAACATAGGAAATGTAAATAAAACATCCAATAAAAAAAGAAAAAGAAAACAAAAACAAAAGCAATCTTGCCTTTAAGTATCCACGCTCTGATACTAAATGTAGAGCTTTCTGAGTGACTGTAAGGGTGATATAGCATAGATGAAATCGTGTATTGTCATTAGAATAAATTTCAGTAGTTTTAAATGTATAAATAGAATGGTTTCTAATAGAAGGGAAGACTTCTTCCTGTGGGTGTACAGAAACAGTGATGCAATTGCTGCACTTATAGCTTTGCTCATTCAGAGGTGAGAATAAAATTGTCTCTTGTGTGGCAATCAAAAATTCAGATCAATAAGCAGGAGAAAGCAAGAGAACCTAGGCTGAAATGAGCTTGAGACTATGAGTGTGATCTCAGAATGTAAAGATAATTTCAATCACAAGGCTGAGATAGTAGAGTCCTAGGCCTCACTGACAAATCTGTTTTGTCTATTGGGTCCTAGTGAGAGACCATCTTAAAAGTGAGAGTGGATAGATTTTTAAGAAAGATAGCTGAAATGGACTTCTGTTCTCCAAACACAGTTTCATGTACATCTGAAACCACATGCACCAATACACACCCTTACACTCAAGCACACACATTTGTATGCCACAAACACATGTGTGCACACAAACACATACAAATGAAGACCAAAGGACTGAGCTAAACATTAGAGTCTGGTTTACCAATTCTGCACAGTTGCATTAGCTATCTCCTCTAAACACTTAAGCAAATTATATTTCATACCCACATCCAAATCATTGAGGATCGCTATAACATGTATTTTTCTCCCATGAGTTTCTAGAGCTACATGGTAACTTAAAAGTACTGTGTGCTTCTATGAGCAAGATTGGGTTAACTAAACTATTAGTATACGATGTAGCACAGTGGCAAAGGATCAGTCTAGCAAGTGCAGTCAGGATGTGATTACCAAAGTGCATATATGCATGTGCAAAGAAAAAATAAAGTGTTAGAAATTTAGAAATGATGGAGCTTGGTGTACTTAATTATTGTCTTTAAAAGTATTAATTGAATAGGAAGACATATAAGAAGGCCATTACTGCTAAAATGAATGCCTTACACACTTCACTAACTCTTTGATTTTCTAATTAATAGAAATAAATTTTTAGAAATATTGCTTGGGATGGAAAACTGAAAAAAAATCTGTATAAGAAAAAGCAAAAAACAAAACGAAAAATCAGAAGCATCAAAGAAAAGAAAAAGATGTCAGTAATGTGTTTACAAAATAAATTTAGAATACATAAAGAAACTAGAATTGACAAATTAGACTGTGGACAGGGAGAGTAGGGGTCCAGAAAGTGTAATGATGAGGCTTCTAGTTTTTATTGAAACTGGAAAATCAGAAATCCCAGTGAAAAGAGAATAATTATTCTGTTAAATCTAGAGTGTGGAGAAAAGAAACCTTTGGAAAAAAGGACATCTTAAAGACAGCGAATTCTAGATATTGGTTTATGTTAGTCAAGTTGTTTGAAACGTTTCATTGCATGTCATTGCATTAAATTAATACCATGTTCAGAAATTTAAAATAGTTTTCATCTTATTTTTGATGATCAAAATCAAAGGAAAAACTTTTAAGTATATTTAAATCTTGCAAGTCTGATTTTTTTTTCATTTTTCATATCAGGTATTTAAAAAGAAACAATGTAAAAAAGTAGGTCATAAATTTGAAAAAGTGCAAGCTAGGGTATATGGATGGGTTTGGTGGGAGGAAGTGAGAAATGATGTAATTATATTATAATATCAAAAAAGAAATAAAGAAACAATTTCTAATATCTTATTGCTACATTCATAGTTTAGTTCAGCTTTCTTCAGAGAGTCTTCTTCTTCTTAAAGTAGATGCAAATTAATCCAATAGCCCTCAAACCATCAATTTGTGGAGAATATGAGATTGTGGAGTGATACCCTTAATCTGAGCATGTCACCAGGTCATCACCCAATGAGGGTAAGGTATCATTGGAGTAGAACTGGAAAGAGTGTAAGAGCTAGACGGATGACTGCCATGAAACAGTGTCTCCTATACATGGAGAATGACATTGATTGTGACAGCCCATGAAAGATCAAACCAGACAAAACCCCAACATGGAGATGGAGAGGGGGCATGGATTCCTAGCCATAACTGAGCAGTTGTTAGCAACTGAGAGCTTCTAGGAGATAGAAGTCAGTTTTCTGTAAAGGTACAACTTCTGTCTCACACCCAAGGATATTTGTAGTGAGTATTAGACTTAATAGGTTTAAAATAAAAAGTCAGAGGAAACAAACTTTGGTGACTAGAGAGGTGGGGAAGGATTTAAGAGGTGTTGAGTATGGGTGAATATGATCAAAATACATGCTACCGAATTCTCAAATAATTAATGTATAATTATTAAATTTTGTTTTACTTATATTTTAATTTTAAATAAGCATAGCTTTAGTAGATGCATCTTTAGTTTTAGCACTCAGAGGGCAGAGGAAGGAGGACAGAGAATTCAAGTCAAGCCTATGCTACATAGCAAAATCCGGTTTCAAAAAGTAAGAAAAAGAGTCTAAGATCTTAAATTTATAGAAATGGTTTTTCTAACACCCTAAAGCAAATGAAATCTTCTAAAGACTGGTTTTGCAAATATTGTTTAATTATGTTGAGGACATTCTTTCCTTTAATTTCAAAGGCAGATTTTGTACAACTTGTCTGTTATGTATAAACTGATTCATTATAGTATACAAAAAGCGAAATACTATACCACAGCACATACCACTGAGTGTACTTCAAATTTTACAGTAATTTTGATAATTTATAAAAAATATAAAATACATAGTGCATATTATGTAATATATTCAGTACAGTGGAGTGATGCTCCATTATTACTGTACAAAGCGTTATGTATGTACACCTGCACCACTGTTACTGGCTCAGGCCAATTTTCTCTGTAGCCTGAATCAAACTCTGGGTGCTGGAAAAGGATTCCAGGTCCTTTTATGTATATTGATTAAATAATATCTGGAAGATAGCAGAAGAGGAACAAAGGGGTAAAGGAGCAAATACATTCTTTGAAGTCTTAAATGTTTCTTTCATTCATTATTCACCCAAATTAATTAACTCAATAGTCTACTTAAGTAAATGTTCTCTATGGCCTTATTTTATTCTTTAAAAAATAGTATCATAATCTGAATTATGATTTTATACTTGTAATAGCAAAGTTATACTTGTGTGTGTGTGCAGATGCACGCTTATGTGTATATATTTGAGACTGTTCATGTACGTTTGTAGGTATACTTGTGTCAAAACTTGAACATGTGTTGATCAGCAGACAAAAACGGTTGTCAAACCTCATTTTTCACCTTGTTGCAGGTAGATTACTTGTTCACTGCAGTGTATGCCCATCTAGCTGACACAAATACTTCTTGAGTCTGTCCCATCTGTATCTCCAGTCTTGACACATGAACCCTGAAATTACAGCCGATCACAACTTCATACTGCCTTATGTGGGTCATAGAGATATGAATGAGACTGCAAATCTGAGAAGTTTTTAATGGTTTGATGTATGTTCATTTTTGAGGCAAGATCAACATCTACTGATATCTCTTTTCACCTACTAATTATCTTTTATTTTTGTCTTAAAGGAAATTTTCTTGTTCATCTTTGGTATGGTGTACTGATCCACAATTAATCAGAAATAATGAGATGAAGATTTGCAGGGGGATTTAGGAGACCGATAAATGACTGTATCTCCCCAGCCAACAGCAAAATTAGCTGCAATATTTTTTCAGAAATTGACTATGAATATTTTCAATCTTTGGCAAAGCTTAAGTATAGTCTTTGCATAACTGTGCAAGAAGAAAGTCGAGATTAAAACCAAAGCCAGATACAGTAAAGAAAGGTGAAAATTTTTTCTATTAGGTCTTTACTTTGATCACAAAGATTCAGACATATATAAAAATTCATGTCTCTGAGAGTATATTATAAAAGTTATTGAAAATGTATATGTACTTGGACTTATAATTAAATTGCTGGGTCAGCAAATTTGAAGAGTTTTAGTGCTGAAGAATATCCTATAACATTCTCTGGAGGCAAACCAGTGGTCCAACAGCCTGCAGCATCAGGCCTGCATTCCCCACACATACAGTCATGGGTTAAATGAACAGGCTTGAAGTATTATTTTTTAAAAAAAAATTGAAAGGTTGTGGCAGTAATAAAAAGGTTGAATGGTAATGCCTCTAATTGAACAGTAAGGCCTCTTTCCTATTAAGTCACTCTTTCATCTGTCTTTTTAATTATTTCATTATCATTTTGTACTGCAGTTCACAATGAAATGACCATTTGTGTTTAAGTGAAAGCTAATTATTAGGACTGAATTATTGTGTAGTTTATTGATCCCTATGGTGGATTAAGGGCTTTAAGTTCGTCTAGACAGAATAGTTAGCAAAATGACAAAAGGAAACATATAAGACCCTTGGGAAGAATCCCTATGCTCCATAAGCAATTAATGCCTGCCAGGTAATGGAATTTAAGTTTATACTAAATCCAGCCGAGCTTTGACATTTCAACTGCCTTATAAACACATTAGTCTAATGAATTAAGACTTATGAATTGTGTTTAGACACAAGAAGGAATAGTAGGTCTGGAGTATTTTTAGCTCTTCATTGATTGAATAAAAAATAGATCATTTTCCTCTCTGAAACCAATGAAAAATTAAATATGTTCTTTGTGTTTCAGCTCATTCTGCTCTCTGTGGATGAATGTGTATCAACCATGTTTATTTCACAAAGAACTCTAATCTTCCTTATGGATATGAAATGTATGTAATGGTAAAGCAAGAAAAGAATGACCTCTCTCCCTCCCCCCTCCCCCTTCCTCTCTCCC
>NW_021621185.1:3913293-3963715 GCF_004785775.1 Grammomys surdaster | reverse complement strand
TCTCTCTCTCTCTCTCTCTCTCTGTCTCTCTCTCTCTCTCTGTCTCTGTCTCTGTCTCTCTCTCTCTCTCCCTCTCTCTCTCTCTCCCTCTCTCTCTCTCTCTCTCTCCCTCTCCCTCTTTCATACACAAACACACACACACACAACACACACACACACACACACACACACACACACACACACACACACACACACAGAGGATTGCTTTGTAAACAGCCCAAATCCTGTCTCAATCCAGTGCTGGGCTTATTTGAAAGCAATTTTTCATTACGATGAGCAGCAAGGCCTTGCCTAAGTTAATGATACAACAAGCTTTTTATTTTTTAAACATTAGAACTTGTTTTGAGTGGACTTTGAGAAGAGGTAGCTTAACTTTTATACATGTGACTTTTCCTAAAGTGTGTCTTCAAGCTTTACTGTCAATCTATTGTAATGTTCTTCCCATCTACCCATTGAAAAGAAATAAAAACCTTGGAGAACATCTTAGTACGAAAAATAACTGTCTTGTTTTGTCATAAGCTCTGAAACCAGGGTCTTGTGCAGGATACCCAAATATTTTGTCAATAAGGTAAACTTCTGATTCCAAAACAGTCTTCTTTGTATAAAAATAAGTAAAAAAAAAAATCCATAGACTATTTGGTGAAGACACATCAGTACAATTCGTCCAGGGAAACATTTGTATATTATATATCATATTTATTTTAGGGGTTTCATTGCATGAATGTGAATTAAATTAAAGACATTTTTAGGCACAAGATATAATCTATTTGTCAAAGAGAGGAAGCGTTTGTTTCTATTATATTTGTGTATAATTTAATAACTTGTATTTGGGAGTGGCAAAGAAGCTCATTTAATAGCAAATGTAAGTTTAGGCTACAGAATTTTATGGTATTTAAACTAGATTAACCAGTGAAGTATGATAAATTTAAAGGATTAAACAGACTGCCTGCACTTAAATACAAACACTAATAGAGAATCTTGCACGAGGCAATATTTGTTATTTCAAAAATACAATAAAAGGATAATTGGTGGGTTTCTCTTTCTAGGAAAAAAAGATGAGCTTTCTCAGCCTAAGAAGTCAAATTAATGCCTAAGGAAATAGGGCACCCTGATTATATGTAGACATGATGCCACCTACGTGATATCCATCTGATTTTTAAATTTTAATATAGAGCTTTGCTTTAAATCATATGTTTGTGTGGTTGAATCCAAAGTGTGATTCTAAAGAAAAGTGATTCAAGAGATCCCAAACTTATTAAAGTCAGTCTCCATGTATCCCAATGCATGTGAATATCCAAATATTTATATATGAAATTTTCTCTTTATTTGGAAATTTCATTTTAATTGATTATTTTATTTATTTACATTTCAAATGTCATCCCTCTTCCTGGTTTCCCCTCTGCAAACCCCTATCCTATACCCCTCCCTCTGCTTCTATGAGGGTGCTCCCCCAAATTTTATTTTAAAGAAAATATTTTTATACCACACATGTCACAAAGTGAAAATGCCTATTAAAAGAATACTTGAAATTATTTTGAGTGATTCTAATACTTTCATATAGTAGAAAGTAAAACTTAGAGAAAATATTGTTTCTTTATAAAAAGTAATATAAGAAGATAATCTTTGATAGGAATACATTCAAAGCCAAATGAATTATTTCCTCAGTACATAAAAGTAAAGGTACTTCTGTTAGCTTTCTTCTTTATTAGTTCTCTCATGCAATACGTTCTGGTCAGGTTTGGTGCTCCAATTCATTCCCCTTTTTTTATCCAATCAACTTTTGCCATTCTTATTTCAATCATTCTAAACAAATTTTTGGCTGGCCAAATATTCATGATCTTGTACTAAGGAGTGATCAATCTGCCCAAGCTGTCTCCCTTTCCTGCAAACAACTGCCACTGTTTCTATAATTAGGATGAGATTATGTGCTCCATTCCTGTCTCCTTGTTGAGATGTGGTCTGGTTTGGCCTTTCAAACAGGTTTTGTGCATGATGTAACAAACACTGTGAGTTCAAATGTATTTTGCCATGTCCAGAAGACAATGTTTCCTCATAGTAATTCAATACTTCAGGATCTTACACTTTTTTCTGCCACATCTTCTGTAATAATCTCTGAGCCTTGAGAATAGGGTTCTAGTACATATGTTCTTTTGAAGCCTGGAAATTATGTAGTTACTCATTCTCAGGCCAGCTGTGAATCACAGCATTTATTGGATATTTAGTAAAATTTAAGCTAGGTCATCATATCTCGCTGAACATGAAAATCAACTTTACTGTATCCAAAAACTTGACATAAGACCTAAGGCTATGAAAATAGTCCAGAAAAGTAGAGAAAATATACATTATACAGAGGCACACTAAAGAGAATCCTAGTAACACAAGAATATGACCAGTTATGAACTAATTATACTTTATGAAATTAGGAAGCTTCTGTCATTTATATTAAGAAAACTGATATATATAAAAGAGATCGCTTACAGAATAAAAGAGACACTTTGGGGAGTATATATAACTGACATATCTAACACTGAAAAATAATAAAAAGAAAACAAAAAAACAAACAAATCTTATTTTTAAAAATGGACTGAAAAGATGAACAGAGAGTTCTTTCTCAAAGAGGAGATAATACAAATAAAAATGTCTAATATTTTAAAGTATATTCATCAGCCTTAACTATGAGGGAAATGCATATTAAAACTAGCCTAAATTCCATCTCGAAACACTCAAAATGAGTATCTTTGGATATATGAATGATAACAAATGCTGGGATAGAGTGTGGGGATAAAACTAGTAATCCTTTACCACTGGAAGAGTGAGTAAACTGACACATTCGTTAGGATGTGTGAAGTTTCCATAATAAGTTAAAGACTGAAGCTCTGGGAAAGGGACTGGAAAGAGTCTGAGATTCAGAGGGGCAAAGAGCTTGTGTCCCTTAAGAATAATAGAAGCTACACCCATAAATTAGACTGGGTAAATATGAACTAAACAAGGACAACACTGGGCATGTAAAGTTGAGATGGAACTTAGTCCACAAATGGAGTCATATGAGGAATGTTCTGACTGATTAGGAGAAAACTCCAAGAACACAAGACAAAAGTCTTGTGCTCTCAGTTTTTTCAAAGAAAGAAATTGATCTTGGAATGTTTTTTTGTTCTTCCCAGGTATAGGTAATAGGAGTGTGTTTGCTTCAGATTGCTCATTATTGCTTGCTGTTGTTCAGTTAAATGTTTAAACATTTCTTTATATGTCACTCTGAAAAAACAACATTTTTTTGCACATAAATCTTGCCCTGTTACTGTATACAACTTGAACTCATGAAAAGTTTATTTACATGAAAATCCTTAAATCTCAGAGCAGTAGTTCTCATCCTTGCTAATGTTGCAATTCTTTAATGCAGTTTCTCATGTTGTGATGACCCGATCTTAAAATTATTTTATTGCTACTTCATAATCGTAATTATTCTACTGTTATGAATATAATGTAAATATCCAATATTCAAGGCATCTGATCAGTGATCCCAAGGGAGCTGTGACACTCATGTTGAGAATCATAGTATTAGAGTATAAGTTGTCTTAATAAAGAAGCTTATTACTTGAGTCTTTAGTCTGTCTTATTTATGGCTTCCATTCTTTCAGGTCCCATCATGTCTAGAGCAGTAACAAAGTTTGATGAGTATAAACCCTACAAAATGGCAACCTTACACAGAAAACTACAGATAACTGAGGAAAGCTGAGAATAGGAGGAGTAATCTACTCCAGGGAAGAATACACCAATTTGTCATGTGGTAATAAATGATCTGTCATCACACACACACACACACACACACACACACACACACACACACACACACACATATATATATATATATATATATATATATATATATATATATATATATATATAATAAAAGAATGTATTCATGCATTTATGACTGAAAAGGAGGTGATGAACCTGAGAAAGAACAAGGAGGTTTATATGGGAATCTCTGAAGGGAGGAAAGAAAAGAGGAAATTATGTGATTATATCAAAAATAAAAAGGAAAATTAAAAAATTAAAAAGAGAGCAGAAAATTAAAACTTTAAATATTAGGCAATTTATGAAAACCACATAATGGTCTAACATAGTTAAACCAATGAAGGGTTTGAATAATTATCTGAGTATTTCAATTCAGTAAAAATACGGTGATTCAGAATTTTAAAAATATGAAACTCCCATATAAACTAATTACATAACTCCTAGGAATATACTCAAAGGTTTGTATATCCTACCTCAGAGATAGTTAGATACATGTGTTCATTGCTGCTGTAGTCACATTAACAAAAAAAACAGAATCACGTTAGATGTCAATCACTGCATAAGTGGATAATGAAAATGTAATATAAATATACAACATAATTCAGTAATCCATAAGAAAATTGAGAGTATAGGGTAAGCCAGATGGATCATAAGTAAATCAGTATCTGCACTGAGAACTTGAACCTGAATCTGATCTCTTGAAGAGATCAAGGTGAAAAGAGAGAATTGATTTCACAAAATTTTCTTTGACTTTCGTGTGCGTGCTTCGTCTGTCATACACATTACATAACCTACAATCATAGTAATGAAACAATACATGATCATGAAATTTTACAGAAAATACACGAACTTCACATAATTCAAGTAACCCATAAATAATACATGTTTTTCCTCATATAAATCCTAACTTCTAATTGCTTATGTGTGTTTACATGAGAGTGAATGAATATAGATCCCCATAAACTAGAAAGGTATCCTTGAGAAGGGAAACTTCACCTTTCATAGAAATAGCACTGAAGTGCATGCTGACAAGAGCCTGATATAGATGTCTGCTTAGAGGTCTGCAAGAGGTCTGACATATTCAGAGGCTCACAGCTAGCCATGGGGTTCCCAATGGAGGAGTTAGAGTGAAGACTGTTGGAGCTGAAAGAGTTTGTGGCCCCATGAGGAGAGCAACAATACCAACCAACCAGAGCTCCCAGGGTCTAAACCACCAGCCTGGGGGCACTTAGGGAGGGATCCATGGCTCCAGCTGTATATGTAATGGTGGAGGTCCCTGTAGGGCATAGGTGGGTGCAGAGATCCTTGGTCTTATGAAGGCTGGACACCCCAGTGGGTGGGAATTTGATGGTGGGGAGGTGGGAGTGAGGGGGTAGGTAGGGGCACATCCACAGATAAGCAGGAGAAGGGGTGAGGAGATAGGGGGTTCCTGGGAGGGGGGAGGGGGTAAGGAGATAACATGAAATGTAAATAAAACATCCAATATCCAATAAAAACAATAAAAATAATAATTATTTATTGTACATATATTATCATTTGTTAAAGACTAAAACAAATGTGCATAAAAGAAATAAATAGCACTGTTAATTAAATTTTAGTATATGGTATCTACCCTGTATCTAAAAGCTAAAACATCACAATTGATTATGGATTAGCATTTAAAGGCTTAGGAGAAATCTACTGTTATAGTGTTTTATGTTTTGTTCACTTTCAGAAACATTCTATTTTATTTTGAGTAACATTATGGAAGTGCTCTGGTTTTTGCATATTTCTGTAAATTTAATGATTTTTTTTTAAGTTTCCTGTGGACATTACTTCTGATTCCTTTCATCTCTTATTAATTTTCATAATGTAAATTCAACTTGAAAACTAAATTTAAAAGAAAAGAAAAAATAACAAAAGCTTTTTCTACCAAAGCTACAAAAAATTTCTTCTCTATTTCTCTTGAACATTTAATGCTTTAGGTTTGCCTTTGGGTATATTTATTTTGAGGTAACTGTTATTTGCTTCTTAGAAGCTTCTTAGAAGAAGGGTAAAGGACTGTATGAATTTAGTGTGTGACGTGGGGTAGAGCTGGATGTGCATGATACTCTGTCAGATTGCTCTGGCATCTTGTTCAAGACTAAAGAGTTCTGTCAAAGGCTCGTTTATTCAAGATGCATTCTCCAGCTAGTGGAGATCTTTGGAAAACTGACTGGGTTGTATAGCTTTGGCCTAGCAATAGACTAGTCCTGTGATGAAATCATGATTTTTTTAAAACTTTTAATGTTGTTGAGATTATAACATAATTACAGTATTTTCCTCTTCTGTTTCCTCCTTCTGAACCCTCCCACTCTAACATGCTCTGCTCTACTTCAAATTTATGTGTTTTTTTTTCCAGTAATTGTTATTACCTGCCTGTATTTTTAAATTCCAAAAATACCTTTCCCAATCTGTACAGTGCTGCTTGTATATATATTTTAAGGGGGAAATTATGGAAATTAAACAGGGACCTTCTCATTATCACATGAAGTAACAAAATATTAAAGGAAATTTTAAAGAAACTTTTGAGATAATGGCAGTAGAAAGAAGCACAGTAGCTTCTGAGCTATGGGAGGCCATGGTAAAGAAAGACCTCAAGCAATCACACTCTCTATAAAAAGCAGAAAGATCTCACAGTCACAATTTGTGAAGGAGAGGAAAAGAAGTAGTGAATGTTGGGGAAAAAATAAAAAACAAACTGGGTATACTAATGATTAGTGAAGTAAAGAGCTGGCTACAGAAAGTTAGCAAAGCTGACAAATTAAGGAGGTAAGCAAAAATAAAACAAAAACAAAAACAGAAACAACAACAACAAAAACAGAAGAAAGGAAATGAACAAAGGGGCAGCTCCATTGACACAATAAGAAACCAGATTAATTTTAAGTCATGAAAATTCAATATAATAGAATAACAGTCAATATTGAGGTGTGAGTTTGTAAAAATTTTTCGCATTTTGAAATTTTCTGATTTTTTAAAATAATATATCTTATCAATATACTCAAAGACCTAATATGTTTTGTGACATATATGCTTACTATGAGTTCTTTTGTTTGTTTGTTTTAAAGTTCTTTATTTGAGCTTTTAACTTTTCTTGGCTTGATTTATTTCTAAAATAAAAACCACATTTTATCTTATTTAATTTATTTATCTTTCAAATCACTCTTTGATGATCAGAACTAGTCCTTCGATTGTGCTAGTTTTTTTCTTTAATACCACTTTTCTCTGTTCAGCATGTCTTTCTTCTTCTTTAGAAGTTAATAATTTATTTAGTTATATTTTTCAAATTTATTCATAGGTGTTACAAGCTTGTCTCATGCTGCCAGTCTGGATAAAGACATTCCAATTAGTAATGTATACAAATATGCTCATGGCTTATATATGCATTTAATATTAATAGAATGTTTTTAATTTAGTTAATGGTTTGCAATCTTTTGGTTTTATATAATTGCATTATTAAAGGGTGAAGGCTAGAGGTGTGGATGACTCAGTGGGTCAGGCCCCTTGCTGGAGAAACGTTAGGGATTGAGACAGGATCACTCTCCAGGGCTGCACATGCTTACCACCATTTCATGTGCTGATATAGACTCAGTGCTCTCCAGGGCTGCACATGCTTACCACCATGTCATGTGCTGATATAGGTTGAGGATGTAGGCAGGCAGATGAGAATCCATCTGCAGCGAGCAGAGCTCCGGGTTCAGTGAGAGAACACTTCTGTCAAGCTAATTCAAGGCTAGAGTGCTGCGTAACGGGCCATGCTTGCATCCACACACAGGACACAAAGATGTTAATAGTTTTGTCAAACAATTCTGATTTTCAATTTTCAAATAGAATTTCTCTTCAAGTTCCTGATTTTTGCTTTTACATATGCATCACCTTTCTTACAGATATTGTGAAAGTAGAATTATCTTACAGACAGATGGTTTTATGATTTTAATTTATATGTCAAATACCCTGTCTTCGTGTATACTCATATCTAGTATGCCAGCAAACAGAAATGTCCTTAATGTTACTTTTACTGGAGGGCTCCTGGTGATAGTTTTATTAGTCACTTAAATTAGTTTTACACATCTACTTGCTCAAGTTTGTTCTATTTTTCTCTGGGATACATTTAGATATGTACTAACTTCTTGAGTAACATTTTTCTAGGATTTTGAAGGTTTTATTTAATAGTAGGTATTTGTTTCCTCATTTCCTTCAAAAGATAACATATTTTTTAATATGACTCCAGAAAAAAAGTGAGTTAAAATCAAGCAATTTCAAAGCACAGGCTGCTGGCAGCTGGTCACTCCTGCTACCACTTGGCTACCAGGTTCATCAGTACATTCTCTGATGCTCAGACCAGGCTCCTTTTTCCAGGTCTGCAATTGACCCCCACAATTTCCCCCTTTTTGGAAAGTTAGAGATCGCATGTTAAGTCCATCTAAATAACCTGAGAAAAGCTTCTCTTCTTAGATATTCTCAGTTATCTGAAATCTTTTGTCTAGAGATTAAAGATGTTTTGGAGGAGAAGGCATTTCTCCAAAAAGTCTCAGACCACATGAAGCTCATGAAAAAGTAAGACCAATGAGTGAGTGCTTTGCTCCTTCTAAGAAAGAGTAACAAAGCACTCATGGAGCAAATAAAGAGACAAAGTGTAGAACAGAAACTGAAGGAGGGGCTGTCAGGAGACTGCTCCACCTGAGTATCCATCCCATGTGCAAATGCTGTTGTGGATGTCAGGAAGTGCATGCTGACAGGAGCCTGATATAGCTGTCTCTTTAGAGGCTCTACCAGAGCCTGTCATATACAGAGGTGATGCTCACAGCTAACCACTGAACTGTCACGGAATTCCCAATGAAGGAGTTAGAAGACTGAAGGAGTTGAAGGGGGTTGTGGCCCTATGGGAAGAGCAACAATATCAACCAACCAGAGCTCCCAAGGTCTAAACTACCAGCCTGGGAGCACATAGGGAGGGACCCATGGCCACAGCTGTATATGTAGGGGAGGATGCCCTTGTAGGGCATAGGTGGG
Source organism: Grammomys surdaster (assembly GCF_004785775.1). Lineage (NCBI taxonomy): Eukaryota > Metazoa > Chordata > Mammalia > Rodentia > Muridae > Grammomys > Grammomys surdaster. The sequence goes on along the minus strand of NW_021621185.1, from coordinate 3,954,889 downwards.
AGAGGAGGTCCTTGGTCCCAGGAAGGCTAGATGTCCCAATGTGGGGGAATTCGAGGACAAGTAGGTGGGAGGCATACCCTCATAGAAGCAGGAGGAGGGGAGATGGGATGGGGAAATGGGGAAAGGAGATAACATCTGAAATGTAAATAAATAAAATAGCCAATAAAAAATATTTTTAAGAAGTAACTCTTAAGATATCAAGCCTGTCGATAGGAATTCATTTATTTTATTTATATGTGTGGGTTATTTTGTTGTTTAGTTTTTATTGTTTAGTTCAAAAAATAAGACTGCCTACATGGTGAGGAGTATTTTGTCATTAGGAAAATTGCAATTATTCATAATTAAATTGGATTTCTACTATTTTTCTTTTTATATTCTTCTCTTTCTTAGTTTTTAATAATCTGTTTTACTATGCATTGTGGGTATATTTCTGAAATGTATCCTTCATACTGTTAACTTGATTTTCTGTAATCAACCCAATGGGGATTACACCCAATGTAGATTTTTATTATGACAGTCTTATGTTGCCAGTCCCCACCAGCTCTTACATCTTAACTCACTGTTTTTTTCCTTAAGGCTTCTTGCTTCTGTTTCATATAACTCATTTCCTCTTGAATTATTTTGAGGACAACAAGCTGCTACTTGCTTCAAAAAAAGTCTATTTTTCTTACGAAGGTTATTTTCAAGGATATATTTTCCCATGACTATTAGGCATAATTTCCTCTTTCTTTATATTACAGCAGTAATTCATAGAAGCATTTTATTTGCCTAGAATGGGCAGAATGTCTGCCCTCAGGGTAGATGCTGTGTCTCTTAGCTCCAGTTACTATTTCTTCGAGTGGTAGGTGGTAGGTGATCCTCTTAAATCTCAGCCTGGGGCACAAGTGTAGGCTTGATTTGCAATTCCTAGAGTAGTTCTATAAACTAAACTCGGATCATCTGCCGCTTCAAGGCTAAGCACCTCTCCTTCCAGCATTCACTTACTGTTAGAATTTTGTGGACATAAAAAGCAGTGTACTGTCTAATTCCTTCTTCCCTTGTGCTTCCTCACCTTTTCGGTCTTTGCTTCTGAATACAACTTTAGATTAACATAGTTCTACTTAGGCATAAGAGGGAGCGAAGCTAATAGTTTATACCAATGTTTTTTTGACACTAGGTCTTTTTCACCTCCTTACATTGTATTTTGAAAACAAATTAAATTTTAATGATTTCTAATTTGCCATTTTTCTCATGTTTCTCTTTTGATATTACTAAAATAAGTTTCATACCTTAACCAACATGTCTGTTTCTAAATAAGATTTTATTAGTGGACTTTTAGTATGTTCTGTTTGTTAGGTTGATTTTCTATATTTATTTAATTGATTTTTGTCTTCATTTTTACGTTTTGTTTCCTTCTGTTGGATACTTTTCTGTTTTTACTTAGTTTCCTTGGATGGGAACTAAATGCTTAATTTTAGTTATTTCTTCCTTCCCAGCATGCATTCAACAAATAAAGATTGCTCACTCTAAATCAGTGTTTAATAGGACACGATTTCTGTTTTCACTTAGTTTAAAATAATGTTGATATTTTGTCATTATCTCATCTGTTCTTCAGAAATATGCAATTTGAACTCCCAGTTGTAAACAAAATTTTAATCCTGTAACATATGTGCCCTGGAAAGGAATCACATCCAAAGATATGATCTGACTGAGATACAGACACACTCTTAGTACAGACTTTTAATCCCGAGTGATGGAGATCAGTTTAGTTTAAAGAAGGGAGCAGCTACTTTTGAAAGTGACATCTTATTGCAGGCAGAAAAAGTGATAAATCAAAGAAAGATTTGACAAAATGAGTCAAAAATAGGACACAGTTGAAGCCTGCCTGCCCAGAATAGTTGTAGCCATTTTGTTCCATGCTTGCCAGCCATTTAATTCTGTTCTTCTAATATGCCCACAGGCTACTTCAGATTGTTGCTGTAATATTGACAGAGAGACTAGCTTGACTCATAGAAGGGGCAAGATGACTACATACTCTGTTATGTTCTGAGGTTTGTTAATCTTAAGAAAGTCCACAACCAAAGGGTCCACCCAGGACCAATCAAAACAGAGGTCATCTTGACCTGTTATGTTTTAATTACAATAAAACAAAACAAAACAAAACAACAACAACAAGAAAAACACAACTTGAAAAAACAACACAACTTAGCAGCCCTCCCTGCACCTGCTTATGTACTTATTATGTATTTTCCCTATATATTCTGCCTCTGGAAAATATTAAGGGTCCATACTTAGTTCCCGAGTCTAGGCTACATTGATCATTTTTCAGGTATGCATTCAATAAACTAGTTCTGCTTAATTGAGCCCAGAGTGTGAGTGGTTTGTGTGGCTATTACTGAACCTCAACCAATATGCCCAACTCATGTGAGAACTTCACAGAAAAGAGAAGTTACGTAATGCAGAGCAGAAAGAGAGAAAGGAGGGAGAAAGGGAGAGAGGGAGAGGGAGGAAGAGAGGGAGGAGAGGGAGAAGGAGAGGGAGAGGGATGGGGAGTGGAAGGGAGAAGGAGAGGGAGAGAGAAAGGGAGAGGGAGAGGGAGAGGGAGAGAGTAAAAAAAAGACTTTCATAGTTTTACTGGAACAGTTTGATAGAGACAGGCTATGGAGAGAACAAGCTAGACACAGCTGAAGACAGACTGAGCCAGAGAATGAGAAAGAACCGGAAGATTAGGACATACTGCCAAAAAATCAGTGAGATTGGAAGCTTAGATTGTCTGGAGACTAGAAGCTTCCAAGCCTAGGTCTAGAGACTCTTAGAACAGAGAAAGGGAGGCTCTGAGCTCAGCTTGGGTGTAGCTCTCAGCTCACTGTTTGATTTGAGAAAATAAAAGGATCATTTATACACAGTCTTCAGAGAACTTTGTAGTTCTTCTGTTGTTGATTTCTAGTTTAATTCTTCTGTGGTGCAGTAGCAATGAATATCTGTTTTATATTGTCATGCCAAATAAGTTGAATATTATGAATAAGATTGTGGTCTCTCTTGGTAAATGTTACACATGAGTTTTTAAGTAATATGCCATCTTTTCTTTGAGGATTAGTCTTCAGTTTTCACTCCTGCAAAGATTGGTGGTGAAGGAGGCTATACCATGCTCTGTAAACTTCCATGCTATGAAGATTTGGTGTAGTCTTCTTGAATTTCTGTTTGTGGATCTTTATTGTTTTTCTGGGGAAATGATAGATGTCCTCTAATAAGGACAGATTATGCACTGGCTTTTAGGTAATTGTACCTGTTTTTCTCGGTACTTTCTGAGTCTGTTGCCAGAGAGATATACACAAAGCATGGCTACATGTCCTTGGTTACATGAGAATTTTTTTTACATAATGATTTGTCTTTTTTCATGTGATGAAGTATCTTTTACATAAAATTAACAGAACTACTCACTTGTTGTTTTTTGCATATTTTAAATAATTTGTTATTTTATTTATTTAGATTACAAATGTTGTCCCACTTCCCAGTTACCCTTCCACAAATCCCTCATTCCATTCCCCAATCTCCTTTGCCTCTAAGAGCATATTCCCACACTCACCTGCCCACTGACAACTTAGCACTCTGGCATCACCCTACTCTGGGGCATCAAGCCTCCACAAGACTGACAGTCTCCTCTCACACTGATGCAAGATAAGACAATCCTCTGCTACATATGTTGTTGGAGCCGTAGACCTAGCCATTTATACTCTGGTTGGTGGCCTAATACCTGGGAGCTCTGAAGGGTCCAGTTAGTTGATATTGTTTCTCTACCTATGGGTTGCAATTCCTTTCAGTTCCTTCAGTCCTTCCCTTAACTCTTCCACTGAGGTCTCTGGGCCCAGTCTGATGGTTGGTCATAAGTATCTGCATCTATCTTAGTCAGATGCTGTCACAGCCTGTCAGAGGACAGCCATACAAGGCTCCAGTATGCAAGTACTTCCTGGTATCAGTAATAGTCTCAGGTGTTTGGTGTCTACAGATGGAATAGATCTGTAGGTGGGGTGATATCTGGATAGCCTTTCTATTTGTCACTGCTTCATTTTGTGTCCCTGCATTTCCTTTTGGTAGGAACAATTCTGGGTTAAAAATTTTAAGATGGGTTGATGGCCTCATCTGAGGGCCATGTCTATCTACCAGAGGTGGACTCTTCAGGTTCTATCTCCCCTCTGTTGCATATTTTGGCTAATGTTCCTCTGGGAACCTCTAGCTTCCCTTGTCTCTGGGACTTTCCAGTAGTTTTCCAAGTCAGCCTCCTTCCACATTGATACATATTTCTAGTCATTCTCCTGATCTTCTGTACTTTGCTCCTGTATCTTGTCCCCTTTCTTCCCTCCTCCTCTCTCCCTCACAGGTCTCTCTCTCCCTCTCTCTCACTTGATTATATGTCCAAGATTGGTATAGCTTGGTCTTCAAATAGAACTACTTCCAATTTTCTCAGGAACCACCAGATTGTTTCCCAAACTGTTTGTACCAGCTTGCAATCTGACCAGCAATGTAGGAGTGTTCCTCCTTTTCCATATCTTCTCCAGCATTTGCTGTCACCTGAGTTTTTGATCTTAGCCATTCTGACTGGTGTGAGGTGGAATCTCAGAGTCATTTTGATTTGCATTTCCTTTATGACTAAGGTTGGTGGACATTTCTTTAGGTGTTTCTCAGCCATTTGAGATTCCTCAGTTGAGAATTCTTTGTTTATTTCTGTACCTTGTTTTTAATAATATATTTGATTCTCTGGACTCTAACTTCTTGAGGTCTTTGTATATTTTAGATATTAGCCCTGAATCAGATGTAGGGTTGGTAAAGATATTTTCCAAATCTATATGTTGCCTTTTGGTCTTTTGAAAGTTTCCTTTTCCTATACAGAAGCTTTTGAATTTTATGAGGTCCTATTTGTCAATTGTTGGTCTTAGAGCCTGAGCCATTGGTGTTCTTTTTAGGATAGTTTCCCCTGTGCTGATGTGTTTGAAGTTCTTTACCACTTTCATTTCTATTAGGTTCAGTATATCTGGTTTGATGTAGAGGTCCTTGATCTTCTTGTACTTGAGCTTTGTAAAAGAAGATAAGAATGGATTAATTTCTAGCCTAAAATTTAGAATCCTGTCTGAAATTACTTATTTGTTCTAGCCTAAAATTTAGATTCCTACCTGAAATTATTTCTTTGTTCTAGTCTGAAACCTACTTCCTTGTCCTTTGCCAATGTCATATTCCTGTCAAGCAGCACATAACCTTGTCCTTGGCCCATGTCAGATTCTTGCCAAGGAGCCCCAAAGGCTATCCACCTCTCCCCCTTTTTTATTTCATTAACAAGACTGTCTTAGGTCATTCTGACAAGAATGCCTTCCTTACCCATCCTGGAATATGCATTATCAAAAGCAATGCACTTATGTCTTAGATTGGTAAGGCTCTGTGCAGAATCTTAGCTGTCCTTGACTTGCTAGCCTGTTAATTTAATAACTCTGTCTGGGGGTCCATTTTCAGGTTCAAGCCATGTACTTTGACTGCCAACATATTGATGTTGTTAAAGAAAAGTAACACGTTGGACGGGAGTAAATGTATTCCCAGGAAAAAAAATGGGCTAGCATGATCAAGCCATATATGCCATTTTTGATGCTTGACCAAAATAGAAATACTGAACTAAGGCCATGAGTAATTTCATGTTCAGTATCTACCACATCAACAGTCAGAAGAGCAATGTTCTTGAAATTCATAAGCTCCCTATGTATCGTTAAAGCTTCCAGAAAGGTGTTACAATTATGCCTAATATATTGCAAGTGCCATTAAACTTCTTCCTAATTATAATGACTACCACTGTAAATTTTGGGACTAACGTGAATCCGATGGTATTTGGCATGACTCTCAAGATGGCTCCTTACCCTTAAATTCTGAACCTCCTTCCAGTAATTTGAATAGGATAAAGAGCATCAATCTGTTCTTCCAAATGCATATCTAAATCCTCTTGTACATCCAGCAATGAAAATGACCTTGCGCTAGGACAGGGAAGTTGGCTCAGATATTTTGGTCATCCTGATAAGCCCTTAGAAACAGTTATCACAGGAATGTTCACGTAATTGTGTCTAATGCCTTCCTTTTTCTTTGACTATTTATGTTTATTGTCTTGCTTGTTCCTTGACTATTTGCATCTATTGTATTGCTAGACCTTCAACCTAGAACTGACCTTAATACATGCATGTAATTAAAATGGTATAAAAGCATAAAGGAGGTGAGATGGTATGGGGCCTCTAGGGAGGGGAAATGGGGAAAGGGGATGACATCTGTATTGTAAATAAATAAAATATTCAATAAAAAATAATTGAAAAAACAATGGATCAATTTGCATTCTTTTACATGCAAACCTCCAGTTGAACCAGCACCATTAGTTAAAAGTACATTCTTTATTCCACTGTGTAGTTTTGGCTTTTTTGTTAAAGATCAAGTAGCCATAGGTGTGTGGGTTTATTTCTGGGTCTTTAATTCTATTCCATTCATCTACCTGTCTGTCTGTGTACCAGTACCATGAGGTTTTTGATTTGTTTTTTTGTTTGTTTGTGTGTTTTTCTTTTTGGTTTTGGTTTTTTTAATCACTATTGCTCTGCAGAAGAGCTCGAGGTCAGGGATGGAGATTTCTCTAGAAGTTCTTTTGTTGTTTAAAATTGTTGTTGTTATACTGAGTTATATGTTATTCAAGATGAAGTTGAGAATTGCTCTTTCTATCTTTCTGAAGAATGGAGTTTGAATTTTAATGGCAGTTGCAGTAGATTTCAAGATGCTTAAACAGGATCATGTTATTGGTTGTCTGAGCTATTTAGTTATTTTACAAAATCCACAGCATTGCATCAGAGAAGATTTTGATAAAAGTTTTGTGCACATTTCCAGGAGTGGGAGGGTTAACATTTCCCTGAAATTTCTTGATTGGAAGGAGTAAATACTGGTGTTTGATACCTGTCTTAATGAACACGCTCATAAGGTGACTGATATGTTGTAAATAATACCTGAGAAACAAAGGGGTAGTTTTGATATTCTGGTGTCAGTATGGAAGATCTAACGTCTTGCTTTAGCCAGCCACGCCCAGTGTCTATTAGCAACGCAAGCTGCCTCCCCATCACCACATCTGTCAGTGTTGGCAACCTCATTCTGAAAACTCACGTTATGTCTGAAGATAAAAATGACTTTTTAAAACCTATTGCAAATGGGAAGACGGTTAACAGCTGAAAGGAGGCTCAGCTTTCAAACCTGTAACCACACCATGGAAGCGTTTACACTAGCTTTTTACATATATCTAATATATATTATATAATGCATATATTTTTTAAAAAAAAGATATTACTATTACTGGGGCCATCCAATTCCTGTGGACTCTTTGATACTTCAAGTCCTCTTGCATCAGCATTATGAAAAAAAGAAAATTTACTTTACTAGGATAATGTTCACTTTCCAGAAATTATTGGAATTTAGACAACATTTAACTTAAGCTTCAAGCAGTTTTTTATGAGATTGTAGCAATCCAGTGCAGAAACTGAGCCATTTCCTATTTTAAATGGCTTTTACAGTAAATTAACAACTCAGTTATTAAACTAGCGGGATCCTACAATGATACATCTAGTGAAAGTAGAATTAATTAACTAACTTATTTCTATTTTATGTTTCACTGAGAGAAATTTGCATCTCATTCCAGCTGCTTTATTTATCGTTTTCATTGGATTTTGCATGGATTTTTCTTTTTCTTTTCTGTATGTTTTTTTTTTTTGAGAGTGGAGTTAGATGTTCTTCCCATAGAGTTTTACAGAGTTATATAATAGCTTTCTTTACTGCATTATATGTAGAAGTGTGGTGCAGTGCTTTTATCTGTAGCATTTAATTTTTTTAATTTTCCATTTTTCAAGAATAGTTTCTGCTTTGTTAATATTTATACACAAGCTACTTGTTGAAGTAATTAATTAAAAATATAAACAAGTGCCTAAATCTGTCAGCTGATGTACTAGATATTAAATTCTCCTAAGTTATGCAGAATCGTTTTTACAATTTTGATAAATTATGCACTAATGTAATGGCAATTTTTTAAAATGCAGATTTAAGCCTGTACATTATTGAATCTGGTGACTTGGCAAAAGAATCAGATGCTTTCAGCTTTCTTGAGAAAACCCTGTATGTAGTGTTTGCACTGACTAACAAGATGGTATTGCTGGGTCTTTAATTTAAAGAAATTAATTTGGGTGTTCATTGCATTATTTAGTTAGATATTATTTATTGTTACTTCATGTTGGGTTTAATTTTTCTTGTTTTCTGACTGTTAGGTTGATAAGACTTTGAACCATGTAGTAGTAGAACATTGGGTAACGCTACTCATACTTACAAAAAACATGAATAATTTCTGCCTTGCCATAATGTGACTGAAATTTTCACTTGGCATCTGAAAGTATGCAGTACGTTCAACTAGCCCTGCCCCAGATTTATTATGTCTTTCTCCATTTTGTTAGTTTGCATACTGTTTCTGTGTCCTTTAGTTAGTTTGGCTAAGGATTTATCTATCTTGTTGATTTTCTCAAGGAACCAACTCTTAGTTTTATTGATTCTTTCTTTAGTTCTCTTTGTTTGTACATGGTTGATTTTAGCCCTGAGTTTGATTATTTCTTGCCATCTACTCTTCTTGGGTGTATTTGGTCCTTTTTGTTCTAGAGCTTTCAGATGTGTTGTTAAGCTGCTAATGTAGGATATATCTAATTTCTTTATGAAGGCACTCAGATCTAAGAGTTTTCCTCTTAACACTGTTATTAATATGTCCATAGGTGCTGGTATGCTGTGCCATCATTTTCAATAAATTCTAGAAAACTTTTAATTTCTTTCTTTATTGCTTCCCTAACTAATTTATCATCCAATAGAAAGTCATAGAGCTTCCACGAGTATAGGGATTTGCTGTTGTTTTTGTTTTATTGAAGACCAGACTTAGTCTGTGGTATTGAATCTTGTATCTCTTGAAGCTTGTTTTGTGTCTGATTATATAATCAATTTTGGAGAAGGGTCCATGAGATAGTGAAAAGAAGGTATATTCTTATTTTTGGGAGTGAATAACTCTGTAGATATTTGTTAAATCCATTTGGTTCATATATTCTGTTGTTTTTACTTTGTCTCTTTTTACTTTCTGTTTCTTTGATCTGTCCATTGGTGAGAGTATGGTGTTGAAGTCTCCCACTATTATTGTGTGAGGTTCAGAGTGTACTATGAGCTTTAATAATATTTCTTTGACAAATGTGGTGGCCATTGTATTTTGGGATGTTCGGAATTGAGAGTTTATCTTGATGGATTTTCCTTTTATGTGTATGAAGTGTCCTTCTCCATCTTTCTTGATAACTTTTGGTTGAAAAGGTATTTTATTGAATACTGGAATGGATACTCCAGATTGTTTTTTGAGACCATTTGCTTAGAAAATTTGCCAGCCTTTTACTGTGAGGTAGCGTCAGTCTTTGTCACTGAGGTGTATTTTCTGTATGCAGCAGAATCCTGGGTCATGTTTAAATACCCAGTCTGTAACATTATGTCTTTTTAACAGGGAATTTAGTCCATTGATGTTGCAAGATAGTAAAGATCTGAGCTGGCATTTGTGTTTTCTTAGGGTCTGTATGATGTCTGCTGAAGATCTTCTGTCTTTGAGAATGTCTGTTGAGAAGTCTTGTGTAATTCTGAAAGGTCTGTCTTTATAGGTCTGACTTTTTTTCCCTTACTGCTTTTAATATTCTTTCTTCATTCTGTGTATTTGGTGTTTTGGTTATTATTTGTTGAGAAGTTTGTCTTTTCTGGTCCAATTTATTTCACATTATGTAGAGTTCTTGTAGGTTTATAGGCATCTCTTTCTTTAGGTTAGGGAAGTTTTCTTCTATGATTTTGTTGAAGATATTTACTGGCCCTTTGAATTGGAATCGTCACTCTCTTTTGTACCTATTATCCTTAGTTTTGGTCTTTTCATTGTGTCCTAAATTGCCTGAATGTTTTGGGTTTTTTCACTTTGTATTTTCTTTGACTAGTATGTCAGTATCTTTTTATGGTATATTCTATGCCTGAGATTCTCTCTTCCATCTCTTTATTTTGTTTGTAGTGCTTACAACTGTGACTCCTGATCTCTTTTCTAGGTTTTCCATTTATAGAGTTGTTTCTCTTTGTGATTTCTTTATTATTTCTATTTCCATTTTTAGATACTGGACAGTTTTGTTCAATTCCTTCACCTGTTTGATTGTATTTTTCCTGTATTTCTTTAAGGGATTTATTTGTGTCCTCTATCATTTGTATGAGACGAAATTTTAGGTAAGAATCTTTCTTTTTTGTGTGTGTTAGGGTATCTAAGGCTTGCTGTAATAGGAGAACTGTGTTCTGTTGTTGTCAAGTGGCATTGGCTTCTGTTGCTTATGCTCTTATACTTGCCTGTTGCCATCTGGTTATCTCCAGTGTTAACTGGCTTTGCTGTCTCTGACTCTATTCTGTCCCTCCTGTGAGCCTGGTTATGTTTGGCCTCTTTGGGTCAGACTGTTTCTGGGTATGAGAGGGGGTCTGGAGCACCTGATTTTTAATCCTGGCTAAAGCAGACCTCCTGGGAGTCAAGCTGACACTTGGTGTGGGTAGGGTAGGGTAGGGGCTGGTTCTGCTTCTGGACTCAGTTGTCAACCAGAAGTAAAATGTGTTTTAGGCAACACAGGAGGTTCTGCCTCTTCTGGGATCCAGGGGTCCCAGTTAGTCTAGTGAACCTTATGGTAACAGAACTTTTGGGGATCCAACTGTTTCTGGGTACAGGCAGTGTGGAGAGAGGGGCTGGAGCACACAATCTGCTCCAGGGTGAAGTTGCTCTCATTTGATTTTTATTATTAACATGGGACTTTTTTGCCAAACAGAATACTGATACACTATACATTTTTATATTTAAATAGAGTTCTTGTAGACAACATTTATAGTTGTGTTCTTGTGTATTTTTGTCTTCTCTGACAACATATACTTCCTCAGTATATCTGTCTTCTACTTTTTATACTGACTCATTGATCTTATAAATGATAGTTGATACAACTGTGTTAGTGCATGTATTTTTTATTGAAACTTGTGTCTCTTGTATTTAATTTGTCTTCTAGATTTTTCTGAGGTTAAATTAATTTTTCCTTCATTTGTCATTCATTCACTTATAAGTAGCCTCTTGCTATGTAATCAAGGGTGGGCACAAACTCATCATTCTGATATGTTAAATTTTTGAGTGCTGTGGTTATAGATATACAACCACAGCCAGCCATATTATAGTTTTGAGTATTTTATATGATGCTTTTTCTTCTTTCTTATGTTAATTGTACTTTTCTGTTTTAGTTTACTTGGTAGAACAATAGAATTTATACTACACTTACAAGTAATCTCATTTTAGATATACCATTGCATAACTGGTTGCAGGTAACTAGAGGAAGAAAATACTACTGAATCCTTGCCAAAGCTAGTTAGAGCATAATAAGACTGTATCTTCTAGGAGTCTGGTGTCCAAGTCTTCTGAAACCATCTTGGGTTAACTGTTAGGGGCTTTGGGAATTCTGTCACCCATAAACTTAAAAATACTATTAGCAGACTTCTGACAAGATTGAGAGCCATAAGGATTGGTTGTAACTGAATAGAATTTAATAGCAGTAGTAAAAATCTATTAAAAGAGTCTTTCCTATCCTGTCTTAAGTAACTTTGGTGGGTTGTGTAGGTAGAGAAAAGCACAGTTTTGTATTAGCAAAGAACCATTTGGCTAGGACCAGAATAAGAAAGCTGGCAACAGTGGCATACAATACAGCTGGCGGGTTGGAGCTGTGAACCACAGGTGCCTCGGGCAGCAACAGGGTGTGACTTCCTCCTAGGGGCTGGATGTCACTGCCCAGTGTCTCTGGCAGCTAGAGTTTTACAGTGGGCAAGGAAACGCAAGCAAGTCCCATATCACAGAAATGTTCATGTTAGTTGTTTTTGTAGCGGAAGGCACCGCTAACACTCACTTTACAAGTCCCGGGCAGAAAGGGAGAAAGAACGTTCCTCCCTCATATGCTTGGGCAGCCAAGCCCTTTGCAAGGGTCCCTGGAAGGATGCAAGGGTAAGATCCAGAGCAGAGCTAGGGACCACAGCAAGCCAGGTGTTGAACCCGCTGCTTTACAGGCAAACTGACCAAAATAAATGGGTCCAGTTGGCCGAAAATAGGAGGAAGGGGAGAAATGTGAGAAAGGCTGACCCTTGTAAGAGACATTCTGGGAACTACAGTTGGGAGCCAGTTCTCCTGAGAGAGAACAGTTTGTCCAGGCCTGGCCTGGGGTATTCAGCCATAAGAAACTATCTCGAGAGGAGAGGGGAAATGTCCCATCCAAGGGGAGCAGTCCTAGAATGAGGTTCAGGGAAGGACAGGGTTCGCTTCTATCTCAAAAAATCTTTCCTAGGACCATGTGGACGGTTACTCTGGCCAGTGGGGGATGGAGAAGCTTACCAGTTCTAGGCTAGGCTAGTGAGTGCGGATATCCTTTGGTAGCTGGTCTGATGCAAACCTGCAGAGTCTCGGCACCAATGTAATAATGGAAGGAATCCTATGATAGAGGGGGATGTTTCAGCAGGCCCATGCCAAGACATCTCTCCCCCCTGAAGGACCACACGATGGTATAGCAGAATAATTTATTCAGGGCATGGGAAGGGGAGCCAGGAGGATAGTAGAGGCAGAGAGAGAGAGAGAGAGAGAGAGAGAGAGAGAGAGAGGAAGAAGAAGAAGAAGAAGAAGAAGAAGAAGAAGAAGAAGAAGAAGAGTAGAGGCCAGCCATGACCACGTTAAAAGAGGGGGAAGGGAAGGGGGAGTGACAAGGGGCAGAGAGAACCTGCAGGTGAGAGGTCAAGGGATCAAGAGAGAGAGGAGGGGGCAAGCAGCCCCCTTTGTAGTGGGCAGGCCTACCTGGCTGTTATCAGGTAACTGTGGGGAGGAACATACCTGGCTGTTGCCAGATAACTGTGGAGGTGGAGTTTAGACAGAATACTAACAGATACATCATGACCAAGGCAACTCTTATAAAGGCAAACATTTAATTAAGGCTGTTGTACAGTTTCAGAGGTTCAGTCCATTATCATCATGGCAGGAAGTTTAACAGTGTGTAGGCAGACATGGTGTCGGAGAAGGAGCTGAGAGTTCTATATCTTGATCTGAAGATTGCCAGGAAAAGACTAGTTCCCTCAGGAAGCCAGTAGGAGGCTCTTATTCCACACTGGAAAGAAACTGAGCAAAGGAACCCTAAAACCTCACCCCCATGATGACATACTTCCTTCAACATGGCCATACCTACTCCAACAATACCACACCTCCTAATAGTGACAATCCTTGTGGATCAAGTATTTAAACACATAATTCTATGGTGGCTAAACCTTTTCTTGTTTTATTATGTCTTCGTCAGTTTTCTATTTTCAGTGGTTACCTTTGTTGCCTAAGCTTGGCTGTCCTTGAACTTGCTGTGTAGACTGGCTTTAAGGTGGGAGTTTAGCAAGACTCTGTCTCCTGAGTGCTGAGACTAAAGGCATATACCATCATCACTATGGCAAAGGTTTTCTTTTCCTAGTACTTGCTTGTCTCTGTCTCCTTGGATTAAAGAGATGTACCACCATGACTGGGACTAAGATTTTCATGGCCAGTATGCCTCAAAATCTGGAACAAAAGTATATGTCTTCCAGCTTCAAGATCTGGATCACAGGTATGCCCTCCATTTCTGGATTGAAGCTCATTTGAGATGCAGTCAATTTGGCAATCTGTAATAGCCGTAATAATCCATCCTTTGTCAATTTGACATAAAATCATATTTTCTTATGTCCAAATGTAAGCAGTAACCAGGTCATAATAATGTCTAACATGATAAAGCTAGCCTCATTCAACTGTAAACTCATAAACAATAAGCTTAGCTGGGTGGGATTTTGCCCTAAGGTGGCCACTTCATTAATTCCATTTAATATCCTTGAATGCAGGATTTAGCTCCATTCTACTTCCTTTAATCCTTGGGGATATATATATATATACCTTTTCTGAGCTTTGTATTCTTGATCAAAATGCTTTTCATAAAAGTGAACCACAAGACATGCTAGACTTTTTGAGACCTTTTGTCAAAACAATTACTCAAAATCTCTTCATGTTTTCCTCAAGCAGATTAGACAAAAAGCAGTCACTCTTTACCAAAATATCAAGAACGATCTCTAAATAGCATACCAAAATTCTCCTCTGAAACAAGATGCAACAATTTAAATAACCATCAGTATAATTGTCTTCTATGATTCTACTTGTATAACTCATTTAATAACACTACTGTTTTCCTTTTCTAATCTAATATCCCCAAATACACTTTCTGCTAAACAACAGCATTCTCAGGCTTATCACAGAAACACCCAAGTCTTTGGTAACAATTTCTGTTTTAGCTAGGGTTTCATTGTTGTAAAGAAACACCATGACCAAGGCAGCTCTTATAAAGGCAAACATCTAACTAGTGCTAGCTTATAGTTTTTGAAGTTCCCTTCATATCATCATGACAGGAAGCATTTCAATGTTCAAGAAGATATGGTTCTGGAAAAGGATCTGTGAGAGTTCTATATTTTGATCTGAGGACATCCAAGAGAAGATTTTCTTCCTTAGGCAGACAGAAAGAGGCTCTCATTCCATTCTTGTTCCATACTAGGTGAAGCATAGTTAGAAAACCTCAAATTCTACCCCTACAGTGACATACTTCCTCCAACAAGACCACACATACCCTGACAAGGGCATATCTGTAATAGTGTTACTCCTTGTGGACCAAGCATTCAAATGCATGAGTTCGTAAGAGCCATACCTATGGAAACCACCACAGATGCCTTTGATGTTGTGGAAATCAAGGATCATGTAGAAGGCAAAGTGGTGCACTTTGTTTCACATTATTTAGGAACTTTGCTAGAAGATTGAAGCTTGTTGTTAAAACCACACGAAGATCTCTCCATTTTCTGAGATCTTCAATTTTTTTCTTAAGAGTCTTGAAGTTCCTGCCATACAGATCTTTCACTTGTTTAGTTAGAGTTACCCCAAGATATTTTATATTATTTGTGACTATTGTGAAGGGTGTTGTTTCCCTAATTTCTTTTTCATCCCATTTATCATTTGTATACGGGGAGCCTATAGCAATATTTGAGTTAATTTTATATACATCCACTTTGCTGAAGTTGTTTATTAGCTACAGAAGTTCTCTGGTGTAATTTTTGAGGTCACTTATATATACTATCATATCATCTGGAAATATCAATACCTTGATGTCTTCTTTGAAAATTTATAAAATACCTTAGTGTGAATCTAACCAATCAAGTGAAAGATCTGTATGGTAAGAACCACAAGTCTCTGAAGAAAGAAATCAAAGAAGATCTTAGAAGACTGAAAGATCTCTCATGCTCATGGATTGGCAGGACTAATAGAGCAAAATGGCTATCTTGCCGAAAGCAATCTACAGATTCAATGCAATCCCCATTAAAATCCTACCTCAATTCTTCACAGAGTTAGAAAGAGAAATTCTCAAATGTATTTGGAAAAACAAAAAACCCAGGATAGCAAAAACTATTCTAAACAATAAAAGAACTTCTGAAGGAATCACCATCCCTGACCTCAAGCTGTACTACAGAGCAATAGTGGTAAAAACTGCATGGTGTTGGTACAGAGACAGGTAGGAAGATCAATGGAATAGAATTGAAGACCCAGAAATGAACCCACACACCTATGGTCACTTGATCTTTGACGAAGGAGCTAAAACTTCAGTGGGAAAAAGATAGCATTTTCAACAAATGGTGCTGGTTCAACTGGAGGACAACATGTAGAAGAATGCAAGTCGATCCATTCTTATCTCCTTGTACAAAGCTGAAATCCAAGTGGATAAAGGACCTCCACATAAAACCAGATATACTGAAACTAATAAAAGAGAAGGTGGGAAGACCCTCGAATACCTAGACACAGGTGAAAAGTTCCTGAACAGAACACCAATGGCTTATGCTCTAAGATCAACAATTGACAAATGGGGCATCATAAAATTGCAAAGTTTCTGTAAGTCAAAGGACACTGTCAATAGGACAAAACAACAATCAACAGATTGAGAAAAGATCTTTAACATTTGTTTTTCTAACAAGAGACAGAAAAGATGTGGATTCTGATAGAAAGGGAGGGTCTTGGGAGGATGTGGAAGAAGGGAACTGTAATCAGAATATGGTATCAGAAAAAAAATTGTAAATGGGACTTCATGAAACTGAAAAGAATTTGTAAGATAAAGGACACTGAAAATAGGACAAAAATATCAGCCTAAAGATTGGGAAAGAATCTTCACCCGTCCTTCGACTGATATAGGGCTAATATCCAAACTTTATAAAAAATATACTCAAGAAATTAGATACCAACTATCCAGATAATCCAATTTAAAAAATGGAGTACAGGGCTTAACAGAGTTCTCAACAGAGGAATCTCAAATGGCCGAGAAGTACTTAAAGAAATGTTCATTGTACTAACTCATCAGGAAAATGCTAATCAAAATGTCCCCAGGATTCTATCTTATATGCATCATAATGGTTAAAATCAAACACTCAAGTAATAACACATGCTGGTAATTATATGGAGCAAGGGGAACACTACTCCATTGCTGGTGGGAGTTCAAACTTATACAACTACTTTGGAAATGAATTCGTCATTTTCTCAGAAAACTTTGAATAGTTCTACCTCAAGACCCAACTAATGTGCATATACCCAAAAGATTCCCCACTATACCATAGGGGGAGTTGTTCAACTATGTTCAGAGCAGCTTTATTTATAATAGCCAGAAACTAGATGTCTCTCTACTGAAAGTGGTTAAAGAAAATTTGGTAGATATACATAATGGAATTCTATTCAGTTATTTAAAAAATCATGAATTTTAGAGACAAAAGATGAAACTGATTGAGGTAATCCAGAACCAGAAAGACACATAAGGTATCTACTCACTCATAAGTCGACATTAGCTACAAAATGCAGGATAACCATGTGACAAAACCCAGACTCAAAAAAACCTGGATAATAGAGATGACCCGAGCAAGGATGCATGAATTTCGTTCAGAAAGGGAAACTCCATAGTCATTGGTGGTAGATGGAAGGAGCACACTGCGCAGAAGAGGAAGAAAGGAGAATAGGGATGACAATCAGTTGTGGGAAGAGGAAGACTGAGAGAGACCTGGAGGCATCTGTAGTGACTAGCTGAAGGCCTGGGGTGGGGCAAGAATCAGGGCATGTGTAGAGGTGACTCTAGCTTAGTTTCATATTAGAAGGGGTTACAGAGGCTAAAATGGCCACCTTCTATAGCCCCGCAGGACTTTCAGAGGACAGAGCAGGACATCAATCCACTCCCAAAACCTTCAACCCCACATTTGTCTTGCCTACAAGATGGGGAGGAATAAAGATGGAGCAGAGACTGAAGGAATAGCCTAGCAACAACTGCCCCAACTTGAGACATCCTATGAGACCATGAAAGGATAGCATGGTTACTGGTCAAGCACTGGCTAGACATGGCCAGAATCCCAAAAGGTATCCCTGCAAGGGACAGCACGCATTTCGCCACTCCAGGCTCCTGACAGGAGGCCAAAGACCTCCATTGATCTGTGCCTTTTAGTTATGTAGAGTAGAGCAATGCCCCTTCAGCCCCTCCACAGGTAGAGGGCAGGACTATGGGCCACAGAGCCTCAAGAGATCTCCATATTAATGAGATACCTAAAGACTAGATGGCATAGCCAATTAAGCATTTCTTCCCAGACCCTCCTCCCTGCAAAATGTATTTAACCTCAGGCCTGCCCTGAGTGGGGTGTGGTTACAGCTTTATCCACTTTCCACCATGACAATAAACCTTTTAAAACCATGGACTTCCTCTTGACTTGGTGCCTGCTGAGTTGAACCATAGAGGGAGCCTTCTACCAATGAGCCACCACCTAATCTCCCACTGGAGGACTTCTCTAAGTTCTAGCTGCGGAGGCCCACCAACTCAAGCAAGCTAGCTGAGCCAGCCATGACCCAGCCAAGTGAGTCGCCTCAACCAAGAATCTCACCATCCTGCGGGGCGCCGCCACAGCTTCTCTCGTCCCTCTTGGCTGCAAGCCTCTCCAGCCTGTATGCCTCCTCCATCTCGGTCCTTCTGTTGTCTCCCAGCAGTGTCTGGGTGCCCAAAGGCTGAGACTACCGGTCTCCTGGTCAGCCACCTTTACTTGGAGATCCCTGACCCAAGAGCTTTGCCACTGCGGGATCTCAGACTGAGATATATTCATGCCTGGAATGGAGCTCAATGGCTTCTCATAGCCCAGCATCCACACAGCACCATGTGAAATAAACTCAGTCAAATTCCCATGCTTCTGCCTCTCTGAGCCATGGCAGACACGTGAGGCCCACAACTCAGCCCAACAGGACCCACACCCACGCACGAGCTACAGCCCCACAATATCCCATGTGAGAGAGACAATCACTGATACTATTAATTATAGCTTCAGACAGAAACCTAGCATATCTATCTCCTTAGAAGATTTATCTAGAAGTGGATGGAGGCAAATGCATCCCACAAACAAACCTCAGGGAAAGCCTGGGGAGGCTTGTAGAAGAGTTGGAGATAGTAGTAAGCAAGCTGGAGAGGCCTTGCTCTGAACTGACACCACCAAACACCACAAGAAAACCTATAGTCAACTAACTTGAAACCATAGGGCTCATAGATCCTAGGCCAGGAACAAGGGAACATGCAGGAGTCGGACCTAGAATCCCTACACACTTATAGCAAATGTGTAGTTTGGTGTTCATGTGGTTCCCCTAACAAGTGGAATAGGTGTTATTTCTCTCTGTGTTCCCTATCATTAGATCCCTTTCCCCCCTACTTGAAATGCCTGGTTGGGCCTCAGTGAGAAAAGATGTGCTTAGACCTGCAGAAACTAGATGCCCCAGGGTGGGGTGATACCCAAGGAGGGCTCCTGGTCTCTGAGGAGAAGCATGGAAGCAAGGGTGGAAGGGATTTGTAAGGGTAAGACTGAGAAGAGAGGAGGGGGTTATTATTAGGTTGTAAAGTAGATAAAATATGAAAATAAAAATGTAAAGAAATTTACATTAAATTAATCTGAAGATTTATTTATGTGTATATCTGGTGGTTAATGATGATTATCATTGAGGCTATAAGCCCTGAAGAAATCTAATATAAAATGGAACACATATAGGTAAGGGATGGGGACTAGAGGGAGAGAGCATGAGGAGAAATAGTTGAAATAGGTTGAAATAGTTGAATGAATTTAGGAACATTTCAGAAACCTAGTGCAGTGGAAAGTTTTGGGAATCTATGGAGGTGATCCTAGAGAGGACTCCTAATAATGGAGGATATAGTGTCTGAACTGGCCTTCCTTTGTAGCCAGGTAAGACTTTTTGTGGTAGAAGTGGTTACATTTATTTTAGTTGTTAGCCAATGGAGTAAGATGGAAATCCCTACATAGCCCAGGATGGTACTACAGTAAAAGGTCAGTCTCTGAAAATTGGTTGCTGAGCCCCATAATGAGGGGCAACATTCACTCAGCTCATTGAACATAGTCAAGCTATTTATTATATGGAACCTTCACCTATACATCATAGTCTCTTTAGTGCTGGAAATCACTCTGCAGTCTTCAGAAGTAGAAACTCAGAAGCCAACCCAGCCATAAAACCCTCAATATACAATCTCTCCCACCTCCAAGATATGTTGGGGTAATGGTGACAGAACTTGTAGACATATCTAACCAATGTCTGGTTTATCTTGAGCCCCATTTCATCAATGGAAGTCCATGCCCTACTGGATGGCCAGGAACTTGAGACTGGATAGCACAGACAACATGTCTAGTCATAATTAGAGAGACTTCATCAAGCAGTAGATGAGTGGCCAGACATTATGTGGAGAGAGTGTCTAAATTAGAGATCTCCATCTGGATCATCCTCTTGAAGACTGGGGATCCCTGTGAAGGAGGGAAGAAAAGATTGTACAAGTCAAAGGGGATGTAAGACACCAGGAGAACATAGCCCATTGAATCATCTAAGCAAGACACACAAAAGCTCACAGAGATTGAGGCAGCTAACATTGGGCCTGGAGATAGTCTGTTATGGCTGTTAGCCTGGTGTTTTTGTGGGACTCCTAACTGTGGGAGCAGGTCTATCTCTCACCTTTTTGCCTGTTCTTGAGACTCCCTTCTATTAGGTTGCCTTGTCCAGCCTTGATATGAGGGCTTTTGCCTTGTATTATTTTGTTTTGTTTTGTCATACTTGATTGTTTGCTTTTGGATATCAGTTCTTGTCTGAAGGGAAGCATAGTGGTAGTGGATCTGGGGAAAATAGGAAGTGACAGGGAACTTGAAGTGGTAGAAGGATGGGAACAAGGTCAATTTGTACTGTATAAGAAAAGAATCTATTTTTTTTAAAAAAAAGAAATATTTAACACGAATAGTAACTTAAGCAGAATCTGAAAAAAGCAAAGATCATCTTACTAGTTATAGAAAAATACATCAAAATTATGTTCAAATACATAAAATTATAAAGATACATTAAAAATTACGTTAGACAGGCAACAGTATGTGCCACTGTATTTGTTTTTTAAGCCTGCTATAGAACTAGTTTAATGGTCTGGATTCTGCTTTTTCAATCCATTTATCTTCTGCAAGGTTTTTGAGTTAATTCTCTTTTTCCAGGGCTAGAGATAACTAACTTCATACTTGTATCATATTAAGGTGAATTTATAAAATTGTTTATGGCTATTTTATTCTATCATAGGCCTAAATTCAGCATTATAACTTAGTCTTCTTTGTTTTATATTTACCCAGTTGACAAAAAATAAACTAACATTTCAATTACATAGCATCTATATTTTCTTAATTCTATTTCATAATAAATTAACATATTATGTTTATGAAACAGTTACTGGATAAGTTCAGTATTATTTACAAGATTATTCTCATTGAGGGTGGAAGTGTTTTCCTAAGTGTTACATTTAGTTCTTTTCTATTAACTTACTAAAGACCATTTATGTCATTATTTTTCTTACATCTACATACTAAATTAGTAGTTAAGATTAATTGCAAGTATTAAAACCTAGTATGTGAGAAGGAAGGTGATCTGATGAGCTTCAGAATGGGTTATGGTTCCCTCCAGCACTTTATAAGAATTCTTGTTATAAAACTTAATGTAACCAAGTTTTTCTTTTTAATTTTATTGAAATAAAATGCATATGACAGAAATTGTACATTGATTTGATGCTCATTCTGTTCTAAAATTGAATACAGATCATAGTGTGAATTTTTTATGAAAAGGTTAATTTTTTTGTAAGTTTACTAACCATGATTTATATACCACTTTTCTCATATTAAGATATGAATTTTAATACTACTAGAGCTATCATTATTAAAATGTAAGCATATATTGTAACAGTATTTATGTATTCAACAAATCACTCATATTTATTTTCTTTTAAAATTGATTTTTTGAAAATAAGTTATTTTATTTATTTACATTCCAGTCATTGTCCACTTTAATCCCCCTGACCTACAGTTCCTCATCCCATCCATTTGCCAGACATTTTTCCAAATGTCTATATATGCAAATGCCTGCATATATGTATGCTAGTGTCTTGGGGCTTGGAGTCAGTAAAGAGTGTAGACTCTCTTGGAATAAAACCATAGACAGTGAAGTCTTCACATGTGTGTGCTTGGAAATGATCTAAGATCATCTGCAAGATCCACAGTTCCTCCTCATCAGGGAGCTATCTCCATCCTTACAGGTGAGGAATGATTTAAATCAGGTGTGGAAATCACTCTCAGAACATATACTTCAGAATCTATTTGTAGAAAATGATACTTTGTTTAGTGTATATTTGAGGTGACTCTGGATTCAAGCATATAGGGATTCACTATCGACTCTTACTACAGTTCTAGGATCTCCTATGAGGCTTTTCTCTTTTGGTCATTATTATTACGTGTAATGAACAAGATGGCTGAACAATGGTGTGATCAAGGGCTAAGCCAAAGTGAGAAGGCAGAAATCATATTTTCAAATTTAGAATATTGTTATTTAAGAAGTATAAAGATTATAATTTGCCAAGTGCTAAGTTAGACCCAGAAGAAAGAAAATTAGTACTTATATTTATTTCACTTTAAAGGAAAGAACAGAGATGTGGAAAGAGAATTTACAGTGCATGTAAGTTTTATTTAGATAAGAATTATTTCTTATGGAATCCGTGAAGTTTTAAAGATGGAACACATTAGAATAAATTAAATCAAAATTTGACCATTCCAAAATAGAAAAGCAAGAGCCAAACCTTTGTACATGTAAATGAGATATTTTTAAATGTATTTCTTAATCCTACTTTTTTACAGAATAATTTTTGCATATCAAACTAACTAATGTGAATCTTAGGAAGGCTTAGTACAGGAAATAGAAAGTTTAAAGAGGTTTAGTCAAAGTAGATAATATATGATTAGAAAGTTGGAATGACAAGTTAAGAAATCAATATGCAGCTCCTCAGACTCTAGATCAAGGTATGGATGTCTGTGATTGATGACAGAGCATGAAGAGCGGAGAGTGACGACAACCTTTTCTGCCATCCCATGCTTTTATTAACGCCAATTCCAATACTACCTAGAAAATACACAACATTGTTTCAAATTACCAGCTGTAGCGTTTAATTAATTAATCTTTCTTAAGTTTTTCATATCACCTTAAAGAATGGGTTTCTTCTCTTCCTTCTTTGTAGTTAGAATTCAAGAGGTTTTATTTTTCTCAGAAAATAAACTCTATGATAAATTATAAAACTTCTCCTTTCATCATACCAAGAACTTCTAGTAGAGATAGAAGAAGATAACTCAGAACAACTATTTTCTATTTGGATAGCATATTTTAACACATGGTAACAGAGACCAGGATTCCAGAGTCTTTTGCTTTACTCATCTCAAGCTAGCTCTTCTGTTAATAATTGTTTTAGATAATGTTTGTCTTTAAAATTCAAGTCATAGATGTAGTCTTCTATTTTTTTCCAGTCTGTGATAAATGTATTAAAAAATTTGTAACATTTCTGGTATGTTTCCTAGCTGCCCACATTTTTGAAATCTCAGGTGGTCTTTATGATCTATGTAAAAGATGTTTCCTGTGTCCTGCAGGACATCAAAGACAAAGACATGAACAAAAGTCTTCCAGCCAAATGCTATGGCCAGATATCTTCCTAATAACACTTCCTCAAGTTGCTTTCTGTCTGTTGTTCCCTGTGGTCTTTGGTTTCTCTTTCTAGGGGATTTTCTCTTCTGTTTTCCTTCTTGTTTGTACCTCAGAATGAACAGTGATGAAAATATACTCTTTTGGCCATGTACCTTGTTTTTTTCTTTATCTCTTGTACATTACATTCTGAACACAGGCTCCCTGACTTCCACTCCACCCCCATCCACATCTCCTTTCTTCCTGATCCACTGATTTCTGTTCAGAAAAATACAGGAATATCAAAGGAACATGGCACAACAAGATACAGTAAGACTAGACAGAAGCCTTCGGAGCAAGGCTACATTAGACAACCCAGGAGGAGGAAATGTGTCCCAAAAGCAAGCAAAAGAATTACAGACACCTGCATTCCCATTGTTAGGAGTCTCACAAAATTCTCCAGCTAAACAACTACATCATGCAAGAAGAGACCCATGCAGGCTTTGCAATTGCCATGTAGCTTTTTAAAATTATTGCTCCACTTTCTTTAGGAACTGATGTATACTTTCAAATATTTCTTTTTAGTATTTGAGATTGTAATATAATAGCATCATTTCTTCCTTCCCTCTTTTGTGTCTTGAAACCCTCCCACACACAATTTCTTGTTGTCTTTCAATACTTACTATTTCGCATTATGTGTTGTTACACACACACACACACAAACATACACACACTCCACATAAAAACACATATTCCAAGTATACATATTCCATACATATTCTATATATTCCATACACATACTCCATGTATATTCCATATATACATATTCCATGTATATTCCATATATATTCCATCTATTTTCAATATACATATATATATTCAATTTAATTTTAAAACCTTGAAAAGTATAGTTTACTTCAGCCATTTATGTATGTTTTCCTGCAGTTCAAATTATTTATGTTCTGAATTAAATTCATTCTGGTGAATTCTTGGCCTGTTTAAATTATTTGGATTTTAAAAATTTATTTATTTATTTATTTATTTATTTATTTATTTATTTATTTATTCTTAAAATCTTTTAGATTCTGTGTCCTAAGGTCAGTCTATGCAGAAAGTCTTCAGGAAGGCACATATTTTTTTTTGACTTCTAAGCTGTTTGTGTTTTTGTGAGGAGACCTGGGTACATAGATCTATTTTACTGATTCAGTGATAGCTAGGAGGCTGAGTCCTTCCTATGCTGATGCCTATGCCTCTTTTTCCTTTGCCGAAACATGGTTGATTTCATATCATGTAGGAGAAGTGAAGGTAGTCAGTGCTGATTATTAGAAAGACAGGCATTATACTTTGACAGCTCCAGCGCTGCCCGTGATACCGAGCTCGGGTGGAGGCCTGGTGGATTAAAGAAATACTCAAACTCAGGCCGTCTGTTGTGAGAATGCCAAAACTTTTACTGAGCAGGTTCAATATACACATACCAAGCCAGGGAAGGAAAAATACAAACTCAGGAAAAAACAGGAACTCAACTGGGGGGCAATAGGATGTCAAGTTTAAATTCCCTTCCTGGGGCACCATTCCTTAGTCAGGATGTTTTGATCCTAGAGGAACAGCATAATATTACTTAGTAGACAGTATCAGCATATGGAAATGTTCAGCCAGGACATAGCAGCCCTTTGGGGTCTTACAATACTTCAGTGGTAACTGACTGTTATGGATGTATTAGGGGGGTTGCCATAACTTGCTTCGTGGAGGCTTAAGAAACCTCACTTGTCTAGCCCTCCTTGGGTGCTTTGACATGGAAAGACAGCAGTATAGAAGACTTGCCAGACTCAGAAATAAAGAAAATAGTATCTCATAATTTTAGGTCCCAGCTGGTTCTGTGCAAGAAGGTCCAGACTCAACCTGTTTTCTAATTATCCTTTTAATATAGTTTACCCAGCTTGGTGAAACCCAAACAGTGATTCCGTCATGCCCAGTTCTTTCAGCAATATCTGCCCTTTGTCTGCTTTTCCCTTGTCCTCTCATAAAGGTTATATTCCACTTCAGTAAAACCTGTCTCTCTTCATGATCTGCCAGTGCTCGAAATTCATGTGGATCTCAGATTGTGACAACTAAGTGTCCCTTGTGATGTGTGTGAGCCAGACCATCAAAGATTGACTACATTTATAGTATCTCAAAGGAAGACTGGGAGTTGTTATATTAGTCAATATATGACTTCTAAATCAGGTATACTGATCCCAAATTCTCTATGACTATAGTCTCATGAGCCAGAGGTGACAGGCTCATTTAAATGTCTTTCCTTATTTAAATAATTTGGGTGCTGAGTCTTCCATGAATATCAGTTTTGTTTTTGTATTGGATCACTTCTGAGCATCCCTTTTGAACACTAAGTTATAATTTTTCTCCCTTCTCAGAAATAATGTATGTTCATCACTTCCATCATACTTTCTTCTTCTTTAATATGTTATTCTACCAATGAGTTCTAAGGCTTTGGATCCCAGAAATGTTTATTTGAATTACTCACAGAAGCATGGACAATGCAAAGGCACCTATGTGACTGAAGTGTACTCTAGCCTGGGTGACAACTAACAGAAACATACCTATGCTTCCCTGCATGACTTGCAGTGGAATTAACAAGTCAAGGAATTCTCTTCTCTATTAGTGCTTCCTCCTTATATAAGCTTAGAAAGTGGCCTTGTAAATTTTGTATGCTTTGGAAACTTACTAATATTTGTTCATTATTTACTTTTTGAGCATTGTAAATTATATTTACTTCTCATGTCATAAGTAGCCTTATTCTAGGATGAAAGATTTCCATTCAAATAAAATCAAGAATTAATATCACAATCTATATCATGTTATGAAATATAACATGGGAAGTATACCTATATTTATCCCAAAATATCAATCTATAATTATTTTCAATTAATAATTCCAAAAATTTGTTAAACATAATAATGTTATTAAATGTGTTTCAATTTTAATTTGCACAAAGTATCAATTAAGAAACTTTGATTTGTGGATAGAGAATAATAAAAAAACTTCACAAAAGATTTGTATATCTTTAGATTCATTAAATACTGTAAGTGAACATCAGATCGTTTGTAAATAGAAGATTTGATTACTTTAAAAAATATTTTAATTAATTTTAATTATGTGCTTCTGTAGAGTAAGAAATTATAGATACTGGGTATATAGAATTCTTTTTAGACATAAAATATTCTTTAGGCTTTCTTTATAAAGACATAGAGAAACCGAGCCATGAAGCAAGTTAAAAATGTAGACAGGCTAGTTACGGGAACTGGCTAAAATGAAAGTTAGTGAGGTGAAACAAAGCTGAGAACCAAGCTGAGAACCAAGCTGAGAACCAAGCTGAAAACCACAGTGACAGGACAAGGTCAAAGTAACAGGGCAGGACCACATTCTTGAGAAAGATAAGCGTACAGAGAGTTTTCACATGACCCTGACTCACATAGGTTGGGTTCCTTTAGAATGTTCCGCTATTTTTATGTTATGCCACCTTAACAACCCCTCGTTCCCCTCTCCATTTCTTGGTTTGTGGTTTTTCCCTTTAAAAACCCCTCTCAAACTGGCTGTCGGGGTCAATTCAGCTCCTGTGTAGACATACAAATTGACTGGCAGCTAGCTGTCACATGCCCTAATAAACCTCACTATTGCTCCGGTACATGGTGTCTTGAGCAGATTACTGGGTGGTCACGACTTTCTGAGACTTGAGTGAGGGTCTCCCCTCTGCAGAGGTCTTCATTGGGGGCTCGTCCGGGATTTTCGACCACCCTGATCTCTGAGACCCTCACTGGGAGGTAAGGGGTACCACGGTTTTGTTTGTGTGTTTTGTGTGTCTATCCGTCTCATTCTGACATCTGGTTTGGAATTCTGGAAAGTGCACTTCTGTGGTTTGGCTTGGCAGCTGTTTCTGTCTCATAAGAGACAGCAAACCTTTTGTCTCGGCAGGAGGCGAAAGGGTGACCTACAGACGTGCTAGGAGGGTTACCGCTGCCACAACCCAGGAGACATCCCGGGTGAGGAAGGGACACCAGGGATGCCTGGTCGGTGCCTGTCTGGAGGCCAGGGAGGACATGGTGGTGGTCCTCTTGCTAGAGGAGGTGGAGGAGGTGTGAGAGACCTCCTGGCCATCTGTTTTTCTGTATTGATGTTGGCTTTCTCGATTGAGATGGTTAGTCTCTTTGTGTAGTTGTTTTGTCTGTGTTTTTTGTTATTCATGATGTGATAGGGACAACAGACTGTGTACCATGATTATGAGGTGTCTGCCCATGGTGTGGGGCAGTGTACTGTGTCTGTGAAGTTTCTGTGCGCCCATGGCAGGGGTGACCGTCTGTGTAGTCTGGTTTCTGTGCTCATGGGAGGAGTGGGAACTGGGCAAGCCACAGAGAGTATTTTGCTACCCTGAGATAGGGTCAGGTTACGAATTCCGGGAGGTAATTTGTGGGAAGTAGAAGCAGTGCGACAGATGTGTCGGCATACTGCAGGCCACAATTCTCTAGAAGACACTCTGGAGTATGTTTGTATGAGAGATAGGGTCAGAAATGACCCCTTCTGTGTCTGAAGGTGGTCATTGGCCACCGCCGCCTCGGGTGGCGTCTGTTGAAGCTCTCGTGGCTGAGTGTCTGTGTCTAATTCTGTGTTGTTCATTGCTGGTGATGTAAGAAATCTGTTAAATTAGGTCCAGTATGGGCTGGCCATGTCATCTGGTTATTAAGTTCTCTCACCGGCAGTCTTTCATGTCTTGATTGTGTAACCCGTCTCTGTACCTGTGACCGGGGCAAGAACTGTCTGTATCTGGTATATCCACTGCCCGTGATGGGGGTGAACTGACTGTGTTTTTTTCTGTTTTCTTGATGAACTGTTTGTATGTTTTTAGACTGTGACTGACGTTATTTTAGACTGACTCTACTGTGTTGAATATCCTGTGTTAACAAGAGGCAACATGGCCATTGGCAGAGAAATAGCTAAAACAACTGTCTTATCTCCGCAGTGTGTTAGCAAAAAAAAAAAAAAAAAAAAAAAAAAAAAAAAAAAAAAAAAAGGAACTCTCTGGCCCTTACAGGAGAGATTCTTGGTTATACTTTCTTTGTCTATTGTGAGTCCCTGGTGCGCCAAATTTGTCCACGTGTGTCATTTTCTGTCTTTGTTTCATTAGAATAAGTGTCTGTTCTATGTTTCATATTCAGAAAGATAAAAAGAGTTAAAACTTATAGGCAAGTCCCCCTGCTCTGTGAATAAAAGTGAGGCACAGCAGGAGGAGCCCTGGCAAAAATCATTCTTTGCATAGGCTGCTCTTGGGGAGGCTAAGAACTTTTTGGCTTTCTTGGTAAAGAAACTGATTTTTTTCTTCCCCCCAATATTGAAAAGGAGATTGCAGTGTAAAGTTTTATCTGGGATCAAATAAGGCCTTGATAGGCAGCTAAAAGAACAGGTAGGATTTTTAGAGACCCTCAGGCAGGAGTCTCCGTTACACAATTGGCTTATGAGAATGCTAACTACAGTCCAAATCATGCTTTCACAGTGCTGAGGTGATAAGGAATGTTCTAGGTATGGGGACATAGGTCATTTTAGGAAAGACTCCAAAAAATAGAGACATAGACAGACAGAAGAATCACTCCTCTAGAATCTGTTCTCAGTGTAAGAAAGATAATCGTTGGGCCAGGCCTCAAGAAATAGACCCAAATTAAGAACTTTCACATTTGAGATAAGACAAAGCTCAGAGAGGGCTCAGAAGAAGCTGTTGTGACATTCCTGTTGTCATGGTCACTCTGACTAGCCCCTGGAAAGGTGTTTTCTGGAATTTATTTTATTGCCTTGCTTCTTCCTTGGGGAAGAAAGATCAGCTTCAGACCCAAAGACATTTACAAGAGACAGTTTATGGTCTAAGAGCTTTATAATGATTATGCTGGAGAAATTAGAATTACAGCCTGACTTGCCTATTCCAGCTGCCATTCCAAGAAATGCATATAGAATTATTATAGATTTAGAAGAGTGTTTTTATACTGTTCCTTTAAGATGAGAGGTTTACATACAGGGAATATGCTTGCAATTTTTTTGAGAGACTATGAAGCAATATCACTAGAACGTTTTGCCTCAAGGAATGGATAATAGCCTTACAGGAAGTTAAGAGTAAGAAAAGTAAAAACAAAAAACAGTTTCAATTGGCCTTTAGAGCCCTGCCTTGGTCTCATTGATTATTGAGTTTAACAGGTGACAAGGTGCTTTTTAAAAAATTACAGCCAGAAAAAGTAAAAAAATTTTGTTTGAAAAAAAATACATAAGTTGTACATTTACTTCATTTTGTTTATGAGTGGTTTTAAAAGTATAAGAATGTTCTACACGTCTTGGTTATAGATTATTTCCTTATAAGGTATTGGGTATAGTTAAAAATTTACAACCTTGATAAAAGAAAGTTGGCTTGAAACTGGTAACTCAGGTTTAGAGTCATTCAGAAACCAGATGTATAGAGATAAGATTTAAAACAGTGTCTCTTATGAGTTATTAAAAGCTACACTATCATACATTCATGTATAAGAACTGACAGCCAACCTTGTAACCTGAAAGTAATGCATTTAGTGTTGACTTTAGAGAAAACGGATTGTTTACATTGTTAAAAATTGGTTTTGTTTCTCAAAATTATGGTTACACTCTAGTATTACAAAAAGAAACTTAAAAATAGTTAAACAGTGGCTACAGTTGACAGTTCAATCGTGAGATCCAGAAATTTTGACTCACTCATGTTTATGGTTGAAAAGAAGATAGAGCAGGTGGAAATGATTGCTAGAGTAAGAAAAGATAAGAACAGCTGTGACACAGTATCAGCCTGCTGTCAATTAGATACAGTGGTAGAGACAAATTTAGCACCCCCCCTTAAGAAAGAGAAGAGATATCTGTGGGGGTCTTAGAAGACTCATCACCCCTCCTTTCCAGACAACCCAGCCAGTCTGATGGGACTGGTAGAGTCTTTGATGTTTTCCCTCTAGCCCACCAGGGATGATTGTCAATAACATTTACAAGTTCTCTTTACTACTGAAGAGAAAGAAAGAATTCTATTAGATGTCTGTAAGAATGTTCCTGGTGGCAACGGGCAGCCTATACAGGTTCCCAATGAGATTGATGCCAGATTCCCCCTTAACTGCAGGTAAGGGGTGGCTAGTGGTCTACCCTCGGGCTCTAGCGGGTCTCCAAGGAGAGCGAGATGGCCCACCAATTTGGCCAAGATAAGAGGAGTCCTTCAGAGACCAAACGAGCCACTGTCTGTGTTTATTGAGAGGTTACTGAAAGATTTAGTTAAAGAGGCAGAGAAAGTATACTATAAGAGAGAAAGAAAAAAAAGAGAGAAAAGACAGGTGAGATTGCAGGCAGGAAAGATTTTGGCCTTAGTGCAGGAGAGAAAGACAAGAGATAAGATAAGAATTAGACAGACAGAAAACCTGGATGACGAAGGTGGAAGCCCCAGATATCAGTGAATGGCTAGCAGAATTCCCAAAAGTTTGGTTTAAAACTGAAAAAGCCAGGCACTAATGATTACAAGCCAGTACAAGATCTAAGAAAAGTCAATAAGAGAGTACAAGACACTTAACCTCCTCAGTTTGCTCCCACCAGAGAGGACTTTTGGCAGCATCAACTTTCCGGCAGCCTCCTGACTGATGGATGACTAATGCTCGAATGATACACTATCAGAGCCTGTTGTTGACTGAAAGGGTGATCTTTGTACCCCTGACCATCTTGAATCCTGCCACCTTGCTGCCTGTGACTGACGACTCTTCTCCTATCCATCACTGTGTTGACATCCTGGCAGAAGAAACAGGAACTCAGAGTGACCTGAAGGACCAGCCCTGGCCAGGAAGTCTGAACTGGTATACAGATGACAGCAGTTTCAGGGTAGAAGGTAAGTAAATGGCGAGAGAATCAGTGGCAGATAGAAAACGAGTACCGATATGCCTTTGCCACAGCTCATATACATGGTACAATCTACAGACAAAGAAGGATGCTGACAACTGCAGAAATACTGAGCCTCTTTAAACCAAACCAAAGGTCTCAAGACACTGTTACAAAAAGAAATCAGATGGCTGACATGGCTGCCAAGAAAGCTGCCCAGGGAACAATGATTCTAGCAGTTAAGGGTTCCAGAGACTATTTTGACACTTGAGATACCAGTTTCAGATACGCCACCGACGACCCTCAAGTGATAGACAAGTTGGGCTTTTACTCTGAAACCCCTTATGGGGTAATAAAAACTGAGATAGTAAATTAATCCTCCAACAAAAAGAAAGACTGTCTGATTTGACAAAAGCTGTGGTGAGAAACTATAGAGCTTGTGCCTTAACCAATGAGAAAGAGACTGAGGGGCAACCAGCCCGGAGCTTACTGGGAGATGGACTTCACAGAAGTCGAACTGGCAAAATATAGAAATAAATATCTTTTAGTTTTTGTAGACAACTTTTCAGGAAGAATGAAACTGCCAACATGGTGACTAAGAAGATCCTAGAAGAAATCTTTCCAAGGTTTAAAATACCCAAGGTAACTGGGTCTGTTATGGTCTTTGTTCGCCAGGTGAGTTAGAGACTGGCCACACAGCTGGGGATTAATTAGAAATTATATTGTGCTTATAAACCCCAGAGTTCAGGACAGATAGTGAAGATAAATAGAAAAATTAAAGAGACTTTAACCAAATTAACATTAGAGACCGGTAGTAATGACTAGACAGCCCTCCTTCCCTTTGCCTTGTTCTGAGTGTAGAACACTCTAAAATGATTTAAGCTTACACTCTTTGAGATTTTGTGTGGGGTACCATTGCCACTTACTGGGGCAGTCGGAATGAATGTTCCTGATACTGTCCTTTCTAAATCCTTGTTTGCCTACATAAAAGCACTTAAAGTGGTCCGATGCGAGGTCTGGGAACAGCTGAAAGGGGCCTATGAGACTAGAGACCCGAGTGTGCCACACCAGTTGAGAGGCAGTTACAGTTCAACACCACCAAGCTGCCTGTGGTGTCTGACCATGTTTGGCTTGTAGAGAAACGAGCTATACCTGTGAGAACAGGCGACCAGCTCCAAAGACTTGAAGCCTCTGGATTAGGTCAGTGCAACATTCCAGAGGACACTAGAAACCCTGCGACATGTGGCCAATGAGGTACAGCACAACCATGTGACAGCCTTTCAGGACATGCTTCAAGAATTAGACATTACCACTCTGATATTTTCCCTCGCTGGTCCCCTTTTGATTCTGTTTTTCGCTTCTTAAACAGATTAGTTACCTTTGTTAGAGAGAGAGTTAGTGCTGTTCAGCTTTTATCGCTATGCCATCAATATCAAACTTTAAGACACGAAACCAGAAGTTATGAAGATACTGAAATACAAGATCTATAATCAGATTTACATTAGAAGAAGTGGGCTTATGTTTTTAAGATTCAAAACTATCATTAGGAGAAGTGGGGGATGTAGAGTAAAAAATTATAGATACTGGGTATATAGAATTCTTTTTAGACATATAAAATATTCTTTAGGCTTTCTTTATAAAGACATAGAGAAACTAAGCCATGAAGCAAGTTAAAAATGTAGACAGGCTAGTTACGGGAACTGGCTAAAATGCAAGTTAGCCAGGTGAAACCAAGCTGAGAACCAAGCTGAGAACCAAGCTGAGAACCAAGCTGAGAACCAAGCTGAGAACCAAGCTGAGAACCAAGCTGAGAACCAAGCTTGGAACCAAGCTGAAAACCGGAGTGACAGGACAAGGTCAAAGTAACAGGGCAGGACCACAATCTTGAGAAAGATAAGTGTACAGAGAGTTTTCACATGACCCTGACTCACATAGGTTGGGTTCCTTTAGAATGTTCCGCTATTTTTATGTTATGCCACCTTAACAACCCCTCGTTCCCCTCCCCATTCCTTGGTTTGTGGTTTTTCCCTTTAAAAACCCCTCTCAAACTGGCTGTCGGGGTCAATTCAGCTCCTGTGTAGACATACAAATTGACCGGCAGCTAGCTGTCACATGCCCTAATAAACCTCGCTATTGCTCCGGTACATGGTGTCTTGAGCAGATTACTGGGTGGTCACGACTTTCTGAGACTTGAGTGAGGGTCTCCCCTCTGCGGAGGTCTTCACTTCATATATGTTCATTTGTGGGTATATGCTTATGAGTAGAGGGGTCCATATCAGTCAAAAGCATTGGATTCTCTGGACCTAAAGTAACAGAACATTAGTGACCTGCCTGTTGTGGGTACTAGGAACCTTCACATCCTGCAAACAGAAGCCCACCCACATCGTCTACCATCTCTCCAGCCCCATGTTCTGTTGTTTAGGTTTTTTTTAACAATTGTATTATTATTATTAATTATTACTATTATCATATTTTTTTACAGTCCAGTCATTATCCCCTTCCAGTTCCACCCTCTGACAGTTCCTCATCCCATTCATCTTCCCTGATCTCCAACAGGAGGCTCACACCATCCTTCACCAGACCTCCCCACTCTCTATGGCCTCAAGTCTCTTGAGGATTAGTTGCCTCTTCTGTCACTGAGGCCAGACCAGGAAATCCTCTGCTGTGTAGGTGTCAGGGCCCCCATATCATCTAGTTATGCCTGGTAGCTGCCTGGTTGGTGGTTCAGTGTCTCAGAGATCTCAGGGGTCCAGGTTAGTTGAGACTGCTGGTCTTCCTATGGAGTTTAGTTTTAAAATTGAAAATCAAGTGTTCTAACTTTTTAAAAAAGTTGTATGTCAAACAGAATTTACAGATTTTATTTTTTTTAATCTGTAGAGATAAAATCCTGTAGACATAAAATCTTAGAACAAATAATGGATGAACATAAAAGATGTTCCCATTTAGAAGACAAAATTAACTTCATCATTTTAAATAAAACTTGCTCTGTGCTCCAAAAATATTAATCAGTTATACTCTTCATCTTATTTTGCTTAATATCATCAACTTTAAAATTAGTGTATCTTTGATTATAAATAAAACAAAAATAGTTATAAAATTCAGACATTTTGGCCTTTATTTTCAATTTAGCAGAAACTTGATTACAACAGAGATTGAATGTTGCTAAAGGAGAGAAGAATCAATTCCTCTGCAAATAATGAGTTTTCCAGTTTTAATGGTTTGTTTGGCATTCTTCACATTAACTTTTTCCCAAATGGTCAGGATTTAGATTAGCAACATTAGAGTAAGTTTTGTTAGTAGAACAAGTAATTATTTTACTTAATATCTAGACTTAGAAATTTAGCACAGAGCAAACATTTGTCTCCTTTAACTTATTGCAGTAAACTTGACAAACTTCAATGTTACTTCAGTGTTTGCTTCCTGATGAAATTCTCACCCAGAAAGAATCAATATATATCTGAAAGTCACACAAAAAATTTACAGGTATTAATATATTTGTGTGAATAGAGTGATTGCCACAAAATTTACATGTATGGCTGAATGAAGGGACAAGTAATAAAATAAATCATTAAGATTATGTTATCATAACATTGACATCAAAATGGTGAACTTATTCTAAATTTAGTAAGCATTATTAAGACATATAAAGTTAAATATGATGCCAAAAAGCAATTTTATATACTGAAGCAGTTATTGCTTAAATATATTAGATAATATAAGGTTGGAGGACTGTACAGAGTAATTATACTTGATAAACATGTATCAACATGTTTACAACTCATCTCTACCTTTGCAGCTATATTAGAGTTTGTTATCTGAATTATCTAATTATTTGCTTGGTTGTTTCTGTTCTCTTCCTGTTTGTGTGTTGTGTGTGTGTAGATATGTGTTTTCACATGTATGAGTTCATGTGTGTTGTAGGCACATATGAATGTGTGCTTATGTTTGTGGAGGTCTGAATATGAAGTCTGGAGTCTCCCTCGACAAGTTCTACTTTACTCTTTTAAGACATGGTTTCTCTGTCTAGCATATTCTGTTCTTAGTACCTAGTTCACTTTGAGGTTGAAAGTTTCCCCTCTGGAGACTGAAATTACAAGTAAACTGTAATGATGGGCTGGTCTCTCTGTGGGCTCTGAGGGTATGAGTTGTGTTTCTGTGGCTACAGGCCTTTAATGACTGCAGCATCTTCTCAAACCAAACCTCAGTTTTCAAACCTTGGGAATTAAAGCTCAATGTTCCCTTCTATGACTGGAATCGAACCACTTTCTAATTAGTATGTATTCTGGACATTTGTGTTGGTTCGATATTGTTGAAAAATAACATTTAGTCTCTAGCCAGTCAATAAAATTTGGTTTAATTTAGTTCTCATATACCAGTGTTTTGTGGCAGTTCCAAGTACATAGTAAAGCAACTTTAAAACAAAATACGACATAATCTGTGTGCTACCCATTCTGTCTTAAACCTCATTTAACTTGAAAGCTAATTATGTTAGCACATGTGTTTGTAATGTGGATTAATAGTTTTATTGCACTTCTGTGGTTAATCTCTGTTTGTTCTAACTTCTTCTTAGCTCCTTTCTGACCTTGAAGTTGGAAAAAAAACCCAGAAGATGTATTCCTTTAATTTAATGCCAGTTTGAGGTGTTTCTCCTGCATCATTGGATCAATGAAAAGTAAATAGCTCACACTTCTTGCTTCTCGGTGCAGTATTGATCTCTCTTCAGCTTTTGCTTCCTTTTCCCTGCATCTTGTGTCTTCCAACCCCTGGGACTGAAGTGATTGCCATAGATTGTACAAGCTAACAAGCACATGATAAGGAAGTGGTATTTTGTGTCCCACACTCACACAGGAGCTTGGGATATAAAGCCTGCTTCTGTGTAGAGAGAACAGTGCCATTTTGTGTGTATGACACAAGCAACTAAAGGAAGGAAATAGAAATATAATGCCAAAAAATTAAACCTGGAAGAAAGATCTTATATTCTATTTTCAATCTTTGGAAGTAGCGCTAAATTAATTGGTGAACTCCTTTGTGAAGTAAGAGACAAGTAGCCTGCAGGAAAATGCTGCAAACTCTTAATTTTGGCAAATGACTGGATGTTGGCAGCTGTGGGTAAGTCTTCACAATTCTTTAGCACATTTGATCTCTAAGTAGTATTTCTTATAATTATTGGGTTTGTTTGTTTGTTTGTTTTCAGGCTAATTGTTTAAACTATGAGTTTGAGAATAAGGATAATTAATTTTATTCAACATCTAACATTTTGAATATTTTTAACTCACCTATTCTCTCAAAAGAAATATTTGAAGGTTTCCCTTATCTAACAATCCCACTGGTTTTTAGATATTTTTAAGGCAAATATTTAAATGAGTCAATATGCATTTTAAATTCTCAAGGAATGAAGGAAACCAAGAAAACTTTGTAAAACTTAAAATATGTATTTCTCATGTCTTTTAAAACATATTTTCTATACACAGATATGTCTAGAATTGAAAAAAAATGGGAATGGGAAAACAAATAATTGATATTCTGTCATCAGCAACTGAATATTTCTGGAAGGAAATGATGCAGTGGGTAATTCTCCACCTTCCTGACCTTACAAAAGGCTTCTGTATAGGATGCATTTCTTAGACTAATGTTTATTAACATTGGTCCCACTGCCTCTCAGGTCTGTAATCTAACATGTGTTCAAATTAGTTAACTTTTTATTGTCTGTTGAATTTAGTTTAAGACTCTATAGTTGGGTTATCATTCTGCACTTGATTGACAGAAGAGAGTCACAAACAGAGAGAATAAACAGAGCTTGTACTTGCTATGGGTAAACTCATTCTCCAATACATATTGGCATGATGTCCTGTGTAGAATCTTTTGTTTATATTTTAAAAAATTATGGATCAATACAGGCTCCTCCTTATTCTAGTATGTGTACTATTATACTGAAAGTCAAAATGATTCAGAGACTATAGATGTCACTGCATTGTGGCTTTTTAACACACTGTATCAATATGATGCTTTTAATCACAAAGGTATTTTTGACTAGGTAACATATAATGTACATATCAAAAATAAATATGAAGTTGGAAGCTTTGTTTATTATTTGAGTTTTATGATATCTTACCTCTTTTGGATTTGAGAGATCATTCTAACCCAAGCTATTATGTAATCTTTAGGGAAACCATGGTGCTTATTTGAAAGGTATTGCTTTTGTATTATAGTGTGCAAAGGGTGTTCCATAGTGTGACCAATCACTTGTATTATTGAGTCAATGATCAATTGCAATATTGCCAAGTGAAGGTTGGAGCTTAACTCAGCCCTCTGTGATCTCATTTATTATTTGTAGATATTGATTTGGGGAAAAAAAGCTAAGATATACAAATATAGTGCAACTTGAACCTGGTCTGAATATTTTATGTCTTAACCTTTTATACATTATACATATATATATATATATATATATATATATATATATATGTGTGTGTGTGTGTGTGTGTGTGTGTGTGTGTGTGTGTGTACATTTATGTTTCTATATATATATTTAACATGTAAACATGAATATTTTATACATATAAATATATGCCTAAAATTTTATGTATTTATTATATATATACATATATGTATTACAACAATATCTTTTACTCTATTTAGTATAAGAATTCATTAAAATCTATGGAGTATTTCTAAATAATAAGTCTACAAATAGTCTTGGTATACATTTAGAGTCTGAGCTTAGTCAGATTTATTGAGTTGATGGTATACAAATAATAATAAACACCAGTTGAGTTATAGTGTGTATGAAGCTTATATAGTATGTTTCTGTGTGTATACATATTTTAGAAATTATGGCAGTGTATTTAGAAAAAATATAGTTGCTCACATACAGATTTGTTCTTCTTAAAAAAGAAGAAACAGTGTAGTATATAACAGTTTCCTTAGCTGCTTTTGAGACTCAAAAAGCAAAGGCATAAACATGATTAATGATGATTTTTACCTGGATGCATCTAAATATCAAGATGAAATAAGAGTTACGTTTCACTATGGACTGAGAGATCGCTTTACTGAAAAGGTAATGGGTGCAAGTTGTGACAGCATTGCTTCTGCAAAGCTGAGAAAAATCATGAATCCATGCTTGTTTAAGCTCAGTGTTGTCACCTTCCCACTCCGTCATGCTTGTAGCAAAACATAAATTATATATATCCTTAGACTACTAAGTTTTTTACTCAAATATGTTTATTATTTCTACAGAAAAAGAATTTACATATATATAATGTATATTAAAATATTGAATACAGAAACCAAATATTGACAGATTATTTTTTCATTACCGATTTATTGCCACAAATCAAATGGAAATAATTAGCACTTAGTACAAAGTATTCTTTTAAGTGGAACTCCATAAGTCTGATTTGTAGCAGAATATTCCTTGCCATGGGCCATCAAGAGCACATACAGCTTCTACAGCACATTTGGTTTGTCCCTCTTTTACAGATTTTTTTTTGAAACACGAATAGTACTAACAGATTGCCTCTCTCTGCTCCATGAAAAGAGCTCTCATCTAACAGCCTTAGACAACCACATTTATTGTGTTAGCGTATGCAGAACTCTTAATATTAACTCTTAAATATTAAGATTGAACTCTTAAATATTAAGTATACTATATGTTAGAACTGACTTAAAAAAAAAAAACCAAAGCTTCTAGGAATAATTCAATGTGTATTAAAATAAAAGTAGACCAGGTCTTTAGTTTTACAAGATTTCAAAAATAAAGGGAACACATTAACAGACAGCTTTTAAGCATATTTTATGTGATGATATAAAATATTCAAAAACAATCCATTATTGAAAAAAGTGAAATGTAAATCTCTAGATTTGTATTGCGTGTTTGCTTAATATGTAATGTATCATGTATGTTTCAACATTTATATATCATCAATTATGTTGTAAGACTTAGAAAAGACCAGTTACACTGTCAGTCCATGAAATCTAATAGACTAGAGAGGAAGATTCTTGTGTTCTCTAGACTACTTATTAACTATCAAACACAAACTTTTACTTTTCTCATACTTACAAATATTTCTTAAGGTTACATCATGCTCACAGTTCACATACATATTTTGTTGTTATTTATATTTAGCATGTATGTGTGTATGTGTGTGTGCAGATGGGTGTACATGTGCATACTGTGACATACATGCAGAGAACAACTTGTGAAAGTTGACTTATTCCTTCTAAACGCTGAACTCGGGTCATCATGTCTCATATCAAGTGACTTTACATCCTAAACTCTCTTGTCACATTCTCAATTCAGTATTACATAAGAAAGGAACTTATTTTATCTATTTTTTAAAAAATAATTTTGGATTTTTTTACATTAGTTTATACATATAAATGCTGAAAGATATCAATCATATGTACTAAGTATGATAAAGCTAGAACAAAGATCAAGAGAGAATATTTATATTATAATGGCATTGACTTTGATGTAAAACAAATACTTACAAAATTAAATATTAAACATGACACTGCTTGCTTACTTTAGACAGGGCAGGCACTATAATCTGATCATAAAAACTCAAAGCTAAGTATCTATACATACACAATTACATTTTTCTGATACATCTGTGATTTGAAACTTTAAATATTTTTAAATGCTTAACAATGTTTACTAAAATATAGGAATATTTGATTACACTTTTATTTGACATTCTAAATGAATATTTGTTATTATTTTTAACAATTACTTCTTCCTATAGATTAAATTGGCAGAGAATGACAGTGACAATTAATTAACTGTAGGAAGCAGTATTACAAATGGTTTGAATGAGTTAATATTGATAACTTCAAATAAATATTAATAACATTCCTTACAAATATGGAGACAAAATACTTCCATCACTAATTTTAAGTTATTATCCTTAGCTTCCTCAGAATTAGTGT
This sequence comes from Grammomys surdaster, assembly GCF_004785775.1. Classification (NCBI taxonomy): domain Eukaryota; kingdom Metazoa; phylum Chordata; class Mammalia; order Rodentia; family Muridae; genus Grammomys; species Grammomys surdaster. The sequence goes on along the minus strand of NW_021621185.1, from coordinate 3,914,865 downwards.
ATGACTAGTAATTTATTTTCTCTCATTATCATTATTATCACTATTATTACTATTATTATTAATGTAACTGTAAGCTACAGGAAAATATATATAACACACAAGGTTCCTTGACCTTTGATTTTCTCTACTAATTTATTAGATAAATTCCTTAAGTACAGTTGTCTATTCATATGAATATCAACATCAAACATAATCCATTATTATTGGATTCTGAAATAGTATCATCTATTCATCCACAATACTAAAGGCATCAGCAATGTGATGGGCAAAGAGCCTGTCATGCAGAAAGTAAGGTATTACTCAAGAGGCAATTTCAGCCAAAGGCCACTGTTGGGTTTTTGAGGGTAGACAATGAGTGCTCAGCCTACTTATCCCTGTACATTCATTCAATAGAACAATTTTATTTGGAATTTAAGTGTTCAGCTATGCTATCAAACCTTGATCATCAAAGATGCTAATACTGACTATGGCTCTTCTGGTGGGTACTGTAATTTGTCTACTCATATGTCTATTTATCTACTGCACTGGTCTCCAATTAAATACATTTGGTCAAGGGATTTAACATCTTTCTGCTTAATTTGGCATTTGCCTATATTTAATATTTTAATAGAATTATTGTGAGTCCCCTTATGATTATTGTATAAATTCTTTCCTTTAATATTTCCAAATATGTCGATAATATTTCTCCTTATATACCTCAAAACTCAAAAGGTCATAAAGAAGAAAACAAACAACAAAAGCTATGATCACTAATAGCATATTCTATGTTTCATGATTCAACTTTCATTAAACTTTTCATGAGATTTTCCAGACTTCCTAGTCACCACATCAATTTTTTTTGTTTTGTTTTATTCTTTAATCTATTTTTATAGTCCAGACATTATCCCCATCCTGGTCCACCCTCTGACTGTTCCACATCACACACCTCCTCCCCTCTCTCATCTCCAAGAGGATGTCCCCACCCCACAAGACCTTCCCATCCCTTGGAGCCCCAAGTCTCTCAAGGGTTATTATGTGCATCTTCTCTGAGTCTGTACCCAGCAGTCCTCTGCTGTGTATATGCTGGGGGCCTCATATCAGCTGGTGTATGTTGCGTGGTTGGTGGCTTAGTGTCTCATAGATCTTCAGGGTCCAGATAAGTTGAGACTACTCTGGTCTTCCTATAGGGTCACCTTCCTCCTTAGCTTCTTCCAACATTTCCCTAATTCAACTACAGGGGTCATCCACTTCTGTTCAGTGGTTGAGTGTGAATGTCTGCATGGCCCTATCAGCTGCTTATTGGGCCTTTCAGAGAACAGTCATAGTAGACCCCTGTTTGTAAGTGCATGATAGCATCAGTAACAGTATCAGGCCTTTGGGCCGCTCCCTGAGCTGAACTCAATTTGGGCCTGTCACTGGACCTCCTGAGTGATGAATATGACTTTGGATTTTTTCCCACTGTTCTCATTCTCTCTCTCTCTCTCTCTCTCTCTCTCTCTCTCTCTCTCTCTCCCTCCCTCCCTCCCTCCCTCCCTCCCTCCCTCCCTCTTTCTTTCTTTCTTTCTTTCTTTCTTTCTTTCTTTCTTTCTTTCT
>NW_021621185.1:3912916-3913283 GCF_004785775.1 Grammomys surdaster | reverse complement strand
TCTTTCTTTCTTTCTTTCTTTCTTTCTTTCTTTCTTTCTTTCTTTCTCTCTTTCTGCATGTGTGTGTTTGTGTGTGTGTATGAGTTTTCATACCTTCATACCTCTACCTTATTGATGTAGATTCTCTCTTTAAGTCCTGATATCTTGATATTATATCTACTGCTTGCTTCATTCTACTTGTAAAGGTTTTCTTCATGTTTTCTACTTGGGTTATTTCTTGTTGAATTTCACTTTTACATTTTGAATTTTCTTCTTCATTTAATCTGCCTTATGGTTAAAATTTGGGGGGGAATATCACATAGGTGTTTATTCTCCTTAAGTTCTTTCTTTCTTTCTTTCTTTCTTTCTTTCTTTCTTTCTTTCTTTC
>NW_021621185.1:3886081-3912906 GCF_004785775.1 Grammomys surdaster | reverse complement strand
CTTTCTTTCTTTCTTTCTTTCTTTCTTTCTTTCTTTCTTTCTTTCTTCCCATTCCAAATGCTGTCTTTCCTTCCAGTCATCCTCTAATTCTGGCACAAAAAGTTTCTGCCAGATTAGGTGCATTCTTTCTCACTGAGACCAGACAAGGTAGCCCTGTTAGGATTTAGACACCACAGTCAGGCTACAGCTTTAGAGAGAGCCTCCATTCCAGTTGTTGAGTGATCCATGTGGAGACTGACCTTCATGTCTTCTATATCTGTACCAGGAGCCAAATTCTAGCCCATGTATGTTGTTTTGTTGGTGGCCATCTTAGTTAGGGTTTTACTGTTGTGGAAAGACACCATGACCAAGGCAAAGCTTATAAAAACTACATGTAATTGAGGCTGAATCACAGGTTCAAATGTTCAGTCCATTATCGTCAAGGTGGGAACATGGCAGCATCCAGACAAGCATGGTGCAGGAGGAGTTGAGAGTTTTACATCTTCATATAAAGGCTGCTAGCAGAATACTAATTTCCAGGCTGCTAGGACTAGGGTATTAAAAGCCCACACCCACTGCGACACACCTATTCCAAGAAGGCTACATCTCCTAATAGTGCTACTCCCTGGACCAAACATATACAAACCATCACAGTGGCTCAGTCTTTGAGAGCTCTCAGGGGTTGACTCTTTGTCTTTCTATGGAGTTACTACCACTTTCAGAGCCTTCAATCCTTTCCCACAACTCTTCCATAAGAGTCTCCAACCTCCATCTAGTGGTAGGCTATGGGTATGAAATATTTCAGTCAGCTGCTGGGTAGAGCCTCTCAGAGGACAGTTATAGTAGGCTGTTGTCTACAAACATAACAAAGTATTATTAATAATGTCAGAGACTGCTGGCTGCCCATGGTCTGGGTTTCAAATTGGGCTGGTTATTGGTTGTTCATTCACTCTGTGTCTGCTCCATCTTTTTCCTTGTATTTCTTTTATACAGGACAAATTTGGGGTTAAAATTTTGTGACTACATTGGTATCTTTATTTCTCCACTGGTGGTTCTTCCTGGCTACAGAAGGTAGTCTCTTCTCGTTCCATGTCCCCACTGTTAGGTATCGTGTCTAGAGTCACTTGCATTATGTCCTGAGAGCCTTCCTAAACTCAGATCTATGGGACTTCCTAAAGATGCCCCCAATTACCCCAGTCTCAGTAGCTACAGTTTTCCAGTGATTTTTTTGGCTCTCTGTGACTCTCTCCTGACTATTTCCTGTTCCCCTCTATCTTCCCTCTCTCATACTGTTCCCTTCCTCCGTGTGACTCCTGTGGGTCCTTTGTTTCACATTCTAAGTTTGATTCAAGCATCTTCATTGGGCCTTGCTTCCTGTTTAGATTCTCGGGGAATCTAACATAGGTATTCTGTACTTTGTGGCTAATATCACTTATCAGTGAGTACATATAATGCATAAACTTTTGGGTTTGGGTTACATTACTGTATTAGGATTTTACTGCTTTGAACAGACACAATGACCAAGGCAACTCTTATAAGGCAACGTTTAACTGGGGTGGCTTACAGGTTCATAAGTTGAGTCCATTATTTTCAAGACAGAAATATGGGAATGTGTAGGCAGGCATAGTGTAGGGAGAGATAAAAAATTCTATATCTTCATTTGAACACTGCTAGTGGAAGGCTGACTTCCAGCTAGCTAGGATGAGCATGTTAAGCTCACGCCCACAGTGCTACACCTACTGCAACAAGGCCAGACTTCCTAATAGTGCCACTCCCTAGGCCAAGCACATAAAATCTCATCACAATCACTAAGAATGATATTTTCTAGTTACAACCATTTTTCTTCAAATTTCATAATGTCCTTGTTTTTAATTGATGAATAGTATTGCATTGTGTAAGTGAACCACATTTTCTGTATCTATTCTTCAGTTGAGGTACATTTGAGTTGTTTCCCACATCTGGCTATTACAAATGAAGCTATTATGAGCATAGTGGAGCACGTGTTCTTGTGGCATGGTGGATCATCTTTTGGGTGTATTCCCAAGAGCAGTATAACTGGCTCTTCAAAAGTAATATACAGCAATCCAACAGCCAATATCAAATTAATTAGAAAGAAACGGAGTAACACCCCTAAAATCATAGACAGGACAAGGTTGTGTCCAATCTCTCTCTCTCTCTCTCTCTCCCTCTCTCTCTCTCTCTCTCTCTCTCTGTGTGTGTGTGTGTGTGTGTTTCTCCAATATAGCACTTAAAGTTGTACCTAGAGCAACAAGACAACAAAAGAATACAAAGGGGATACAAATTGGAAAGGAGGAAGACAAGGTATCACTATTTGCAGATGATATGATAGTATAATAAGCAACCCACAAAAATCTACCAGAGAACTCCTACAGCTGAAAAACAACCTCAGCAAAGTGTCTGGATATAAAATTAACTCAACCAATCAATAGCCCTTCATTATGTAAATGATAAATGGACAGAGAAAGAAATTTTAAAAAATAGCCACAAATAATATAAAATATCTTGGTGTACATAGTGGAACATGTGTCCTGGTTATATGTTGGAGCATCTTTTGGGTATGTGCCCAGGAGTGGTATAGCTGTGTCCCCAGGTAATACATTGTCTAATTTTCTGAAGAATCACCGGACTGATTTCCAGAGTGGTTGTATCAGCTGCCATCCCACTCAACAATGGAGGAGTGTTCATCTTTCACTACATCCTCACCAACATCTGTTGTCACCTGCATTTTTGATCTTAGTCATTCTGATTGGTGTGAGGTAGAATCTCAGGGTTGTTTTGATTTGCATTTTCCTGATGAATAAGCATGTTGAGCATTTCTTTAAGTGTTTCTCAGCCATTACAGATTCCTCAGTTGAGCATTCTCTATTTATCTCTGTACTTCACTTTTTAATAGTGTTATTTGGTTCTCTGGAGTCTTCCTTTTTGAGCTCTTTATATAGTTTGGACATTAGCCCACTATTGGATGTAGGGCTGGTAAATATATTTTCCCAATCTGTAGGTTGCTGTTTTGTCCTATGGATAGTGTCTCTTGCTTTACAGAAGCTTTATAATTTTATGTGGTTCCATTTGTCTATTGTTGATCTTAGAGCATAAGCCATTAGTGTTTTGTTCAGGAAAAATTTTCCTTTGCCAATGCATTCAAAGCTCTTCCCCAATTTCTCTTCTATTTGATTCGGTGTATCTGGTTTTATGTGGAAGTACTTGATCCAGCCTTATTTATAATAGCCAAAAGCTGGAAACAACCCATATGTTCTCAACAGAAGACTGGATTTAGAAAATGTGGCACATATACACAATGGAGCACTACTCAGGAATTAAAAACAAAGACTTCATGAAATTTTCAAGCAAATAGATGGAAGTAGACTGTATCATCCTGAGTGAGATAACCCAGACACAAAAGAAAACACATGGTATGTACCCACTAGTAAGTGGATACTAACCTAAAAGCTTACAATGCCTATGATACAACCTATAGACCATATGGAGCATAGAAGGAAAGAAGACCAGGGGGTAGATGCTTCAGTCTTGCATTGAGTGGGGAATGGGATGACTGTGGAAGATGAAGGGAGAGGGGGAGAAAGTAGGGTGAATGAGAAGGAGAAAATAAGGGTGGCAGTATCAGAATCTTGAGGAGAGGTGAGAAAGGTACAGAGAGTCAGGAAATCAATTACAAATAGATGGGGGGTATGGATGAGGACCTGGGGCTGGCCAAGAAATGGTCCCAGACATCAGAGAAACGTGAGGTTTCTAGGACCCAATGGGATTGACTTTAGCCATAATATGCAGAGAAGGGGGAGATAGAACCTGTGGAGACCACCTCCAGTAGATAGGCAAGGCCATGGTCAAGGGATGGAGTCACCAACCAACTCAAAGATTTTTTTAACCCATAAATGTATCTGGCAAAGAGAAGAACAGGGACAAAAGTGGAACAGAGACTGAAGCAAGGGCCAACAAAGGAACAGCCCCACCTGGGGATACATCATATCTTCAGACAACAAACACAGCACTGTTGCAGTGGTTAAGAGCTGCTTGCAGAGAGGGGCCAAGTACGGCAGTTCCTGGGGAGGTCCAGACTCCCCTGACCAATATAGAGACAGATGTTTGGAGCCAACCATCAGGCTGAACTCAGGGAACCTGGTGGGGGAGCTGGCAGAATGACTGGAGGAATGGAGGGGGATTACAACTCCATTGGAAGAAAAATATAGACTCACCTGACCACTCATATCCCCCAGAGACTAGACCACCAACCAAGGAGATCTAACTGAAGGGATTTTTGGATCCAAATACATATGTAGCAGAGGATGATCTTGACCAACAGCAAAGTGAGGGGAGACCCTTGATCTTGGGGAGATTTGATGCCCCAGAATAAGGGGATGCTGGAGCAGTGGGACAGTAGAGTGTGGGTAGGGGGAAGCACTCTCATACAGGCAAAAGGGAGAGGGAAGGCAGATGTGGGATGGGGGTGGCAGAGAGGTAACTGGGAAGTGGGATATCACGGGATGGGGAGTGGTGGAGGGGGTAACTGGGAAATGAGTTATCATTTGAGATGTAAGTGAATGGAATGATTAATAAAAATTAAAATAAATATCTAGGTGTAATTAGAAGAAAGCAAGTAAAAGATCTACATGACAATAACTCCTACTCTCTCAAGAAGGAAACTGAAGGAAATATCAGAAGAGATCTCTTAGGGTGATCAATTGGTTGGGTTAATATAGGGAAAATGGATATCTTATAAACAGAAGTCTACATATTCAATGCAATGCTCATGAAAATTGTAGTATAATTTTTCATAGACCTTAAAAGAGAATTCACAACATCATATGGAAAAACAAAAAACACAGGATATCCAAAACAATCTTTAACAATAAAAGGGCTTCTGGAGGAATCACCATTGCTGACCTGAAGTTGTACTGCAGAACAATAATAATAATAATAATAATAATAACTGCATTTTATCAGTATAGAAACAGACAAGTTGGACAATTGGAACTGAAGATTTAGAAATAAAGGTACACACTTATGGAGACTTGATCTTTCACAAAGTAGTCAAAACCATACAGTAGAAAAAAAGAATGCATTCTCAACAACTGGTCCTGGTTAAACTGGATATCTAATGAAGAGGTCAGATCAGAGCCTTTGGAAAATTCCACCAGGCCCCTTCTGTTCCCAGAAGGGAGAAGTCCTTAGATAATGCAGGCACCCCTCCTCTCTGGAAGGTAGAGGTTAAATCACATTCCTCAGGAAGATCATATGGCAGAACGATCTTTTAACATCTGCAGATAAGGGAAGCACAGAGCAAGTAGACATATTCCTCAGGGAGAACCAACCATTGGCTCCCCTGCAGATGAGAAAAACTCTTGCTACCTCTTTTCCTAAGGACCAATAAGTTTAAAAGTCACACTGTTCTGCCAATCACATTGTGCCTTGTAGCTATTGCCCTATTCTATCCCTGAAAACTGTATAAAAACTGGACGAACAGGGTGCCTGAAGTCATCACCTCTCTTTTGGATGCAGAACGACACCAGTGCACTGAAACAATAAACTCCTCTTGCTTTTGTATCAATTTCTTTCTCCAAATGCTTCACTCATAGGGTCCCTGGTAGCTAAGGCTTGTAAGAGTCTTACACTACATATAGCACCCTGCATAAAACTCAAGTCCAAGTGGATCAAGAACCTCAAATAAAACCAGATATTTTATCTAATAGAGCAGAAATTGGGAAATAGCTTTGAATGTATGGGTACAGGAGACAAATTTCCTGATCAGAACACTGATGACTCAGGCCCTAATGTCAACAACTGATAAATGTAACTTCATGAAAAGCTTCTGTAAGGCAATTGACACTGTCAACTGTACAAAATGCAGCCTAGAGATTAGGAGATGATCTTCACTAACCATACATCTGACAGAGGGCCAATATCCAACATATATAAAGAACTCAAGAAATTAGACTCTAAAAACCCAAATAATACAGTTTTACAATGGGGTATAGGGATAAGCAGATAATTCTCAACAGATGAGTCTCATATGGCTGAGAAGCTCTTAAAGAAAAGCTCAATCACCTTAGTCATCATGGAAATTCAAATAAATACCTGAGATTCTACCTTATACCAATCAGAATGCCTAAGATCAAAAACTCAAGGGACAGCACATGCTGGTGAGGATGTGGAGAAAGGTGAACTTTCCTCCATTGCTGCTGGGATTGTAAACTTGTAACCTGGGTCCCCTCAGAGCTTCCAGAGTCTAAGCCACACATCATAGAGCATACATGGACATGTCTGTGGCCCCTAAGTACATATGTAAAAGAGGACTGCCTTGTTTGGCCTCTTTGGGAGGGGGAACCAGGACGGGAGGAAACATTTGGAATGTAAATAAATAAAATAATGCTATAAAATTTTATTTCATTATTTGTAAGAAAAAAATGTTTCCTGGAGTTTATTTAAGTAATTCTCATTGGCAAACATTTCTGCAGGGCTGTTAGGTTTTTAGGTTGCTTAATCTTTAGTAATGTTTGCATTTTTTGATCAAATCTAGACATGTGAAAAAAATGTTTTAGTTCTGTGTCAGATATAAACATAGTAGATTTAGGCAAAAAAGGAATGTGCCTGTGTGGGGGTGCAGTAGGGCTGATGTTTGGATATGGTTTGATGGAATGAAATCTAATAAACAAAGGGAAGTGGGCTAATGTACAGAATGTTTAGCTACTTTTCAGCTTCTAGTTTTGAGGTAGGTCTGGCTGGGTTGGATGTTGAGTGTGTCCTGGAAAGGGCTTGTTGAGGGGCAGGCATGATGGCTTAATCCTAGATTTTGCTTACCATAGAGGCAGAGGCACCTAGAAAGGTGCCTAGGCTGGGTCTTTAATGTGGGACTTAAGCTAGAATTGGGGATTGGAGAAGAGTTCATGGAATGGTGTTTCAGGCAGATTCACTGGTCTGGACCCTAGATAATGATGTGTAGGATCTAACTGGGTGGAGATATTCAATCTGTATCAATTATTCTCTGTACTTAAAAAACTTAAAACTCCATGGATCACAATGTTTGATGAACATAGTGCCAATTCTCATTTAGTTTTCTACACTCTACCTCTTAGTGATAGGTAGGGGCTGAGAGTTAGGTAGAAACAGTTTCTGTTATATTCTCAGTAAAGACAGCTAGCACTGCCCACCTCTGTCTTTTTTGACCCAAATTCCTTTAGTCTAAAATTTGAAGCTTTAGGATGGTGTCATGTCTCTCAGCCTAGATGTACATGGATGAATGAGGAATGGCAGAATTCCCCAGGTAAAACATCTGTTTTTCTTCCAATAAGTTTCTTTAGAGTTACCTACAAAGCTGATGAACAAACTTTCCCTCATTAGCTCTCAATAGCATATAAATCCCCAAGAAAGGTAAAGCTGCAGAGACCTATCCATCTCCAAGACTGAGTTCCATGGGCTCCGTCTTGGGAAAATCTGTAGGTGATCACATCTTCAGTGAGTTCAATAATTAAATAGCCATGTCATACCCAGAAACAAGCATATCATACTACCCTTAAGTTCCTGATCTACCTTCTCTGGATCTTATTCTTATTCATTTATATTTTGAAACTGTTTTCAGACTTACATATTTTATGTGCTCGATTATTTTGCTAAGATGCATTTGTATTCAGTACATGCATGAATTTTGCCCATGGAAGTCAGAAGAGGGTCCCAAATCTCATGGAATTAGAAGTATAGATGGTTTTTGATGTCCATGTGTGTTCTATGAATTAAACTAGGGTCTTCAGGAGTCATCGTCACCACTGACTACTATGAGAGAGAAATTTCTCTGATCAATGTTGAAAATTGGTATAGACATAAATATTTTTAGGCAAATTGATAGACATATCATGTCTATTTATCAAAGTAACAACAATATCATTCTTACAGGAGAATGTTACTGCTCCAGTTAGACATTTTACTGAGTTTACTGTAGAAAGAGTGAATTTCCTCCTGTGGAGCAAACCGAATTCTAATCAGAAGAATTTCCTTGATATCAGTCATGCTACTATTGCACTAATGAGTACATAGTTTGTGGCCACTGCTGCATTGTATTCAGGGTCCACAGCTATTAATGCTAGTGGTAACAACAGTCTTTCAGGAGAATGCAATTCTAGGATTCTGAGTCTTAGCCAATCGGGAAGCATATCTAGACCATTTTTAGTTTGACTTTTTTTATTTTCTCAAAGTATGCCATATAGGAAACAAATTATATTTTTATGAACAAAGGCTTTTGAAATTTGAAGCCTCTGATATACTGAAGCTACTTATTCTTCAGAATAGTCAAAGATACCATGGGTAGCATACTTTCACATTTATTAGATGATCTTGTTTTCCATGATGTGGAGAGTTGAAACACTCTAACACACTTTCTTTCTATGATGTAAAACAGTGTTTGTGTGTTTTCAAATCTAGAGTTCTAAATATTTTTGCATTAATATGAGATTAAGAATTATGCAGTGCCAACATTTCAATGGTTAGTATTAAGCAATGGTTCTCATTTTTCCTGAAGCTAAGGCATTAAGTAATTATTTTCAGTTGAAACTACCAGATAAACACGGTCTTGTATCTTATCTCACTAAAATATGGGATTAATTTTAATATAAATTATTCACCATATTTATGAAGATAAATGCATATGAATGTATACATATATAAAAATATAGAGATCAAAATGAAAAAGACAGATATACACGTAAATACATACAGACAGAGACACAGAGAGAAAGACAGAGAGACAGAAAGACAGAGAGAGAAAGACAGAGAAAGACAGCAAACAAAAAGATCATAAAATAGAGCAGCTTGAGAGACTGATTTCATGGGTAAGTAAATGTGAATATAAGATACCTACACTGTAACTCTCTCTGATAAATCATATTATTCTCTTTTTCTTACTTTCTTCCTTTTTACAACAACTTATGAGCAAGACCAATTTATGTCTATGGCTTGTAATTCACTACCATAGACTTACATGTTACTTACATAGGATGTGAGTGGGCTTTATCTACCTACTGTTCACTGAACTGAACAGTGTATACATGAAGGGCTTGAGTATAGCACATGCCATTTTCTTCCTTCTTTACAGGTTTACCTATGGCTACTTATAAATTTATAAACATAAATCCCATTTGATGTTCTTAATAAGAATTTTATCATTCTTATTAAATTATTTTAATTAAACATTGTAATTCAGAACCTAACATATTATGTCAACATCATAATCCATTCATATCTCTAGTACTGACACCATTTTCTGCATTGGTGTTTTAGTTCCTAAATGAGATGGAATACCAACACTGGTGAGTTTAGGGAAGCAATATCAAAGGAACAAGCCTCTAACCTTCTAATTTCCTACAGTACCTATGATGGAATAATTAGAGATTTCTTTTTATTTTACATCTTGAAAATTTGAGACTATCTATGTGTAGTCACATTTGTCTCAGTCTTCCAATGTCACACAAACTCTTTTGGAATTTGTAGTTAGCCCATGCCTCAGGTTTCAGGGGGCAGGAAACATAGGTATGAGCCATCACACAATGTTTAAATTCATATCTATTTAACACTGATTTTCATTTTGTTATTTATATATTGTAGGAAATTTTTATTAAAATGTGATTATATCACATTCCTCTCTTTACTTTTCTTTCTTCAGATCCTCTATGGTACTCTTACACTATTTCAAGTTCATGGTCACATTTTCTTTGATATATATATATATATGGAAGAGGAAGAGGATAAAATTTGAAATGTAAGTAAATGAAATAATCAATAAAAAATAAAAAATAAATATAGTTAAAAACAAACACTTAAAAAAAGACCCTTGTGGGCAGGGGTGGGAGCTTAAGAAGGTGCAGAGTCAACTACACAGACTCTGGGATTTGAGAAGTGGCAAAAGTAGTCTAGATTATTGTAGGAACTGGGCACATCTTTATACTCTGCTCCCAGAAACTCATTGGCTCACAAGTAGCCAGATGTGATGCTACCTTTTTCTCAATGGATCATTCCATCTCCTGATCCAGCATCAGTGATCTCTAGTCAGTGATCTCTAGTCAGTGATCTCTAGTCAGTGATCTTTAGCCCTCCTGGCAGATTCTAGTTTGGCTCAGGGAGGAAGTATCAGCAGTGCACGCGCCAACATTGTGGCTGAGACTGCTTGGCTAAGTTCCTCCTACATTTCTACCCTCTTGTTTTTGACTTTTGTTGGCACAGTGAGAGTTGAAATTAATTTTTTCTGGCCTTGTTAACTTACCTCAGGGGCCTTCCAGCATTACGGACCACACCAAGCAGGTTCTTACTCACCACTGTCTACCAGCCCTCAAAGGGCAGTCACCTTGGAGGGACTATTAGGTTGTAATACAGTCCTCAAGAATTATAAGACAAGTTCTAGTCACCTCTCTGGGTAGGCCTCAGTCTGGATGCTCAAGGGCCATCAGTACTTAAAGTGTAGATTTGTTGATATGTTGCCTGGACATTTGCTGTACAAGACAAGCGAGATGATGATGATGGTGATGATGATGATGATGATTCTTCCCACTATAGCATAAGACATTATAAGACATCATCTAAAATATGTCAGAAAAACCTTTTTATGTTGTTCCAACCTTTTTTCCATGAATCCTGTATCAAAAGCAAGAACAGATACCATGGTCTCATTAAGTTTGGATATTCTTTTTTTTGGATATTTTATTTATTTACACTTCAAATGTTATCTCCTTTCATGATTTCCCCTCCAGAAACTCCCTATCCCATCCTCCCTCCCCCTTGTTCTATGAGGGTGCTTATCCACCCTACTACTCACTCCTGCCTCCCTGCCCTGGCATTCCCCTACACTGGGACATCGAGCCTTCCAAAGACCAAGCGCTTCTCCTCCTATTGATTCATTGATCTTCAACAAGGCCATCCCATGTTATGTATTTGGCTGGAGTCATGGAACCCTCCACATGTACTCTTTGGTTGGTGGTTTAGTTCCTGGAAGCTCTGAGGGGTCTGGTTGGTTGATATTATTGTTCTTCCTATGGGGTTGCAAACCCCTTCAGTTCCTTCAGTCCTTTCTCTAACTCTTCCATTAGGATCCCTGTGCTTCTTCTGACGTCTGGCTGTGATCATTGGCTTCGTGGATTGTCATGTCTCCTATTGAGAGGTCCCAATGGTTCAGACAGGGCACAGGTGACACAAGATATTGCAAGATATCTGCATTCTATTATGGATAATTATGGCAAGAGCTTGTGTAAATTTTGTGAGGAAAGGTGAAATTATGAGCCCCTGGTCAACAGTCATTGTCATTAAGCCAGCCATCTCATTGCCCTTAGCTAAGATTCATGGCAGCCTGGCGTGCGATCTGATGTGAGAAATGAATCATGGGCGGGCCCTATTCTCAAGGGCTCCTTGAAGGGACTTCATAAGAATGTTTATGGGACTGTTCTGATCTTTTATGTAGGAGAATGAGAGTGTTTGAAGAACCTGTACTACAGATTGGCTGTCTGAAAATATATTGACAGGCCCAGCCTTACATAGTTTGAAGATCTTCATGAGCCCCAACAACTCCCATAACTGGACTGATCCAGGTTTGGGAAGGATGTGAGTAATTTCCTTCAAGCCTGGCCTCTGTAGTAAAATCCCATATCTTTCTTTGTTGGCATCAGAGAAAGCCATAGTGATCTTACAGATCAATCTAGAACTGGGTAGGCTGTAGGGCTTAATTTTAATAGGTAAATAGGAAAGAGCAGCCAGGAGCTTATCTGGGGGTAGTTGATTATTAAGAGCATGTGGGAAGCCTGCCATAGTTTCTTGACAGTTAAGGGAAACTGCCCATAAATATTGAGAATGCTTAAGACAAAGTGGTAGTATTATCTTATCGGGTCACTTATTGTAAATTCTTGCCAAGTCCCTCGCCTTTAAAGCAAGTTTAAAGGCAATTTCCTATTAGGAGGTGAACTTATGTAGATATGAGTGAGCTTAGTGCAGTCATATGAGGGAACCATCTTGCTACAGGATCCCTAGGATCCCCTCTGTGGTCCACATAATTATTGCCAGCAAAGGCCTCAAAGAGTTGTGTCTATTAAGGCTGCTGTCAGACAAGCAGATCATTATCTTCTGTAGAAGTTTCTTAGTGTCCTGAGTAACAGTGATCTTAGTAGAGGGGATGGTAGGGTCCTCCAACAGGGAGAAGAGATGTCTCATCTGTTGGTCAGGGATCACGAGAAATGGGTTTAACCAATTAACAGTCCCAACATAGTTCTTGAAGCTCCAGAAAAGAGTAGGTCTCTTTGCGAGAAATAGAGAAAGCCAGGGGTCTAATCTGCTTAGAAACAGAGAATCCCAGAAAGGCATATGGGGACTGACTGAATTTTTTCAGGGGCAACTGGCAGATTAAGCTTTCCTAAGTCTTTTAGATTCTGTGCAATAGCTCCTTGAAAGAGATGAATCATGATGTGCCAGCATAATGTCATCCATATAGTGGATGATCAAAATATCTTTAGTGACTGCCTGTAGTGCCTCAGCCACATAAAGCTGGCAGATGGTGGGACTATTTTCCATTCCCTGTGGGAGGACTGTCCATTAGTATCTCTTAGCTGAGTTTTGCATATTATGTTCCATCACTGTAAAGGGAAATGTAGTATCTATACTGTAGTGTTCAGGGGATTTAAAACAAAAGTCCTTAATATTCATAACTAATATGTGACAGGAGAGTGGGAAGGCACCAGGATGAGGCAGTCCTGCCTGACTAGTCTCCATTTTTTCCATTGTTTCATTGATAGCTCTCAGATCTTGTAAGAATCTGTATTTTCCTGACTTGATTTTTATGACAAAGATGGAGGTGTTATGCCTACTGGTCAAGGGCTCTAAGTAACCCAGTTTTAGTTATTTTTCAACAATTTCTTTGATTGACCACAGATCCACCCAGATATTGGCATGTCACAGCTGGGCCAGATGTATGGGATCAGGTACAATGATGGAAGGAGGCACTGGGTGAGAAATGACCCTTAGAATTGCGGATGATCCCCTCTTATGCAGCTTGTTAAGCTCAGTTGTTTGTATTCCATGATATCATCAAAGAAGGCCTGATTGTCCCTTGTAAGGTTGACACCCATGTCCTCTAATATGTCCCTGCCACATAGTGTGTGAGGGAATTCAGTGACAACAGGAATGAAAGAATCATCCTGGTGTTTTGCTGGCCTCTAACACCTGTAAAGGTGTGCCTCGGTTTAAACTTCCAGGGAGGGAAGCTCAAGGCCTCATTTTCAGTGATATCTGCACCAGTATCTAACAGTATTTTACAGGAATCCTTTCTTGTTGCAGGAAGGATTAATAAATGAACAGCAAGTTCCTGTGCTATGCTCAGCTATTCTCAGACCCAGCAGTCTCACCAGCCTGTTCTTATCTCATGGAGACTCTCTGACTCAAAACTCCTAAATCTCTCTACCCAGCTTGCTAAGTTTACACTGGTGGATTGCTACCACACCAGTGGGATGTTTCACTAGAAATCACCTTAGTAAGTGAGTCAATCCTCATCCACAGCTGCTCCCTGGAGAGCAGAATTAACATGAAAATTCAGGCAGTACCAGAGCCATCCACAGTACTTCCTCCTTTCTGTTTTAATAAAAACCAAAACTTTTCTCTCAAATATAAATTGATCACAACTATTACCATTTTGTAATTTATAAAGTACAAGATAGACCTAACACCCAGTCCATCATTTTTGTCAATTAAAAAGAATACTCTGTCATCTATCCTGACTTAAAAGACTTATAATTCTACACCTGACATATATCCTGGCTGTAGACTGCATGCCATTTGAAAACCATCCTCTCAAATCTGTTCTTTCAATGTAAATAGCCTCGGTTGGCTAGAAGACTATAAGTAGCCTTTCAACCCCATTAGAAATCCAAGAATGAACAACATTAACTGAAACTATATAAGCTTCCATAACTGAGGCCAATTGTAGAGACAGCTACCTACCCATACAACCCCAGTTATGTCAGGAAGTTGGTGCATCAGTCTTTAGCCTTCTGGCCCAGGATCATCTGACAGACCTTTGAAAAACAGGAGTTATTAAGGACTAGCTTATTCTGTCTTGGCAGAACTAAGCTATCCTAACCTTTAAATTATTTCATTTCAAGAACAGTACAGGTCTGCAGGAGAGACAGGCAATTTCTGCCCAGTGGCCACCTAGCCACCATATACAACTTTGCCTGGAGGTAAGATGCTCAGCTGCTTCTTTGAATCCACAAATGGGAAGCTGTTAGGAGATTTGTCTCAACAAGTGAATAAATAACGTTAAATGTCACATTCTGTGGATTTCTGACATTTTTGAAAGCCAACTATATATGTAATCTAGACTGTTGTCCATTAATTACCCTCAGCTATTTCTAATTAAAATATTTGAAAACACCCTAACAATAAACTCAGAGCCATGAATTTGCTGTTTGGCTCTTAACTCATAGGCTTAACATATCAGATCAGTTGATAATGACAGGAAGAACTGTACAGAAGGATGGGGTCCAAGCCTTGTACTGTTAAAATTTTTGAATCAATAGAAGAAATTTATACCAATGATATTGATTTTGATTTTGCAGCAAAATAAATTCTGTACCAAAATAAGTAGTTATGACTTCAAGTTTGTAACAATTATAAAGATTTCTACCAAGTAAGATTATGGCTACACAATTCCAATTCTAGCTATTTCCTCCCTGTTCTAATTATGACCATTTCTAAGTTCCCTAGAAAGGCAACCTTAGAATAACCACCTACAGCCCCAAAACCCAGGGTACTGGGACTATGACTCTTCATTACTTCTGGATGCTGAATATGGGTGTTGAGATATCTTTGAACCTGAGGGATGGTAGAGAAAATGGGAGAGTTGGTCAGTGCCATCCATAACACCATCTAGGTATAAAGTCAACATGGTGAATGTGGAAACTCTGGGAGAGTACAATATACAGTAAGCTTGGAGTACTCATCTCTTATCTCCAGGACTAAGGGTAATACTCTCTTTTGGATTTTAAATCATCCTGAGTTTATCAGAGTTCTGAGACCTGCAGTCTCGTGGCCAATGAAACCCTTTATTATAGTAAGGGAACTTCATTTTTGGCTTAGCCTTAGGAAAATCCCTAAGGAGATGTCCTGTCTTTCCTCTTTCCTCAGCCCCATCAGGAACAATCAGGCAGGCCTCCCTGCAAAAGCCTTGTTGGATCTTTGCCAGTCAGCAAGCAAGGCATTGAGAGAGGCGGCCTGAGCTGACACTCGGCCGGTGCCTGGTTCAAAGTCTCTGGTGGCCACTACCCATTTATGAAGGCCATAATTATGGACTGCTGCTAGGGCATTGTGCATTAAGACCCTCCCTAGCTAATTGTTTAACAAGCATGCTCAAGGCTGTCCTGAATCGACCCTTCTCTCCACTGGCTTTGTAACCCTTTTCAGAAAATCCATAAAGAACTCGTCAGATTGTTGTACTAGGTTACAGAAATGGGCAAAGGGATCTCAGGGAGATCTTAAGAATCTTGAAAGACAGATTGGCCACCTGATTAAAGTAGGCACGTTGGCTGATAGTTGCTTGGATAACTGGGTTAATGTATGCCCCATGGCTGGTCAGCATGTATAGGGTGATGTTAAGGTTATATTGAAGATTTAAGTATTTAAGTGTGCCTGACACTTGCCACTTCCAGATATACTGACCTCCAGTTTAAAAACATGGTGGGCTCTTATTTGCGTCTCCTTGCAGTGGGAGGAAGGGTACCAATGGCTAGACAAAACACAAAGGTAAAGTAACAATAAAGGAAAAAATTGAGGAAGGAGGAACCTGTGTGTAAGACTCAGGTGTCTTGTGCTTAGTTGTGGACTTCTATGGTTCGTTAGGCCATGGCCGCATGCCCACAGTGTCTCTGGACAAGGTAGGCCATTGAGAGGGTCAGTCCTTGGTTCTATCTCCAGGATGGTCAGTATTTATGTGGAGACTCAGGGAAAATTGAAAGTAAAAGAGAATGTTCCTCCCTATCAAGACAAAGGACACAAAGAGATAAGAAGAAGGCCTTCAAGCAAGCTTACCTCTTGCAGGGGCAAAGCACATAGAACATGAAGGAGCCAACTTACTGAAAACAAAACAAAACACCCAGCAAAACAAAACAAAATGAAACAGAACAACAACAACAATGTACCAAAAATGCCAAATGGGTCACTTGACCATGCTGCAGTGAAGAAAACCTGTTTCAGTTGGAGGAATTTAAAGATAATGACTACAATAAAAATAAGTAAATAAATAAATAAATCCCAGACACAAGCAAGCTCAATGCCCATGCCCATATGGGTAGACAGCCGCATATTAGGCACCAGATATTGCTTGCAATCCCTACCAAGACCCTTGGGGGCTGGGGTAAGAAGGCTCAGAGTCAATGACACAGACTCTGGAAATTGAGCAAGTGGCAGAAACAGACTCACTTATTAAAGGAACCAGGCAAACATTTATATCACCCTCCCAGCATCGCATTGACTGTCAGGTAGCCAGATGTGCAGCTGTCTTTTTCTCAATGGCTTTCTCCAATACCTGATCCAGCATCGATGATCTCTAGCCATGGTGGCAGACTCTAGGTTGGCTCAGGGAGGACGTATCAGTGGTGCATATGCCAGCATTGGTACTGGGCCTGCTTTGTTAAGTTCCTCTTATAAGTTATGTGTCAGAACTGTGCTGTAGGTGTTTCCATTGGGACTAGGAACTATATGATCAGTTATTCTCTTTATTTTGACCATTTTTTGATTTTCTGAAATGGTCTGTATTTGATGTTAAACAAGCTTCTTGGATAGCAATAGAGGTACACAATTATGGATATAATAATAATAATAATAATAGTAATGATAATAATAAATAAGTATTTAAAATGCAGTTAGGAATGGTGATGGTTTGTAAGTTGTAACCAGGATCTTGTCAGCCCTAGGGAACTGGTTATGCTTCTAGTAGTAAGAATATTTTCCCTGCTGATGAGTGAATGTTATGTCCAATTAGACGACTGCTGGTTATGCACTGAATGCCACTATTGGACCTCAGAGGCATAGTGTCATCTTGACTGCTGTGATTCATAGAATTAAAAACTGAGAAGGACTGTTGTTTGTTTCTATTCCTTGTCAGCTTGCATGTCACCTTCTAGTTCTATGGAAACTAGTCTTCAGGGACAAGGCTTCTATTTTAGATCCAGGTCAGAGCCTCTGAGTTTTGTGCACTCTGAAGTGCACTGTCTTTAACAACTGTCACTACACACCTTCAACATCTAGGAGGCAACTAAAAGCAACAGCAGTACCCTTATTGCTTTGGGAGTTTCTTCAACTCATCTGACCAACAACTTGAAAGATTGTTTCTTCTGCTGAGTTCTAGGGTTTTGATAGATTGTCTACGGCTCTTTGAGGGAGCATTATCAGTGTAAGTGGTATAACTCTAGTTAATAATATATATGTTAGTGTACATACACATATAATACATGCATTTCTATGTATTATGTTTATGCAAATACAAGATAATATATTTCCTAATGACTTTTTCAAAAATTATTAGTGTGATGAAACTATTTTACATTTAGAATTTTATCACTTTTCAAAGATATAAGAATAGCTATCAATGACTGAATGACAAAATGTAGTTCATCTATAATTATTTCATAATTATAAGAGTTTAAATCTGTTTCAAAAGCATGTAGCATTATAGCTGACATAAGAAATAATATCACATGAGCCAAACATTTGAAAAGAATGGAACCTAAACATGTGTATTATATATCTTCTTTCTTTCTATGCATATTTATTAGGAAATTACAAAATCAGGATTAAATTCAATAGGCAAGCATGTTAGTAAACATTTTGATCAATAGGCTCACATTTTAGAACTGTATGTCGTATATCTATACATTATCTATGTTCTGAGACTTAAGATAGTTAAATGACCCATTTTAAAGATTTTAGCTCATATTCAATGTATAAAGTTTATGGAAAATGTATGACATTTTAAATGAAAAGTGCTTTAGCAGCAAGGCATGATGCATCACCTCTGGAACGGAAGATGCCATGGTTTACTATGAAGTAGAATTAATGCTTGTGAAAACTGACGTTTATAAAGATCACAGCGTTTCTGTTACAGAACATAATTACAACTCTATTATGCTGCATTCATACATAAGAAAAGATTTGTCAGTATTTTCATCACTTTTGACTTTGTATCACTTTACTAATACCCTATTGGTATTCTTACTTACTTGCAAAACTGCCATTGCTTAATGATTAAAACTTTATTAACCAACAGATTAAAATATGGGGTGGTATGAAATTCTGGTGCATAGGAAACTTCCTGGAATCTATGGAACTGGCACAGAGAGCATAGCCAACTTGTTCTGACTTGATCTAAGGTTCACTCTATGAGAAGGAAACCATGCAGGGACAAAGAGTATAAATTGGAGGTCCTTATGAACTCCCTCTCTTAAGAGCTCAGAAGAGAAGGTGGAAAGATTTTAAGAACCCTGTTGTGGATAGCCCAGGGCTTGCTTGTATTTTGATGCTAATTCTGCTCTCTTGGAAGGAGCTGCAAATGAAGAATGAGTCGTGTATTCAGGTGACTTCTTGTGAACCACCCCCTAATGAATAAAAGAGCCAATCACTGGACAAGTAAGCAGGACTTCTGAGTTGGAAAGGGGATGAGAGGAAGGAGGAGGGAGAGAGGGTCCTTTTTGGATGGGCCAGTCTCCTGGCTTATGGCAAATCCAGTAGGATTTGCCACCAGAGGATTTCGATTTAGTATGTTTTACATGATTAGCATTCTAGTTGTTGTGCCCAGTGATTGAGTTACCATTGTTTCTGAACTAAGTTTGTGTGGTGTTTTTATGGGGGTTTTGAAGGATGGGGTTGGAGTGGTAGTGACCCACCAGAGAGTTGGGTGGAGAAATTTTGAAGCACTGGTGCCATGTGGCCCACTGGTGCTGGCAATAGCATGGGAACTTTGGATCAGTTTTTAATACTTCCTGCAACAGATCCCCAAGAGACAGAGAACACCAGTAGAGCGTGGTCCTCTGAATCAATTAATCAAGGTGAATATTTGCTCACAAATTGATGCAGCAAGCACAGGGCTTACAGGGCAACAAGTCCTTTGCACATGTATTATGGCTATTAGTATAGCATTTTATGGAATCTTAACTATGAGAACAAGTAGGTCTGTGAATTTTGTGCCAGTTCTTGGGACTCCTTTCCTGTCAAGTTGCTGTGTACAAAGATACCAACCAAACATGACAAAATAAAATATGAAATGACAAACAAAACAACCCCACAACCACACTATGTTACATATTCAATATTCGTGTATCATATCATTCTTAGGAAAATTTTATAGGTGAGAATTAAGGAATAATAAATTAGAATCAAGAGATACAATTTGGTAGTTAAGAACACAAGGTACTCAAGAAATAGTAAAATGAAACCCTTACTTAAATTACTAGTACTTATGTAAAGGAAAGAAGAGTCCACCAGCCACTGGATCATGTGGTGAGTCCACATACTGAGCAGCAGAGCAGGTGCCCATGGGCTAGGCAGGTAGCCATACCCTCTGTGGTGCCTCCATGGATGCAGAGGGCACATGCAGCTGTTTTCGGAGTAAGTTCAAGTTTTTTATTCATTTCTATTTCAACAAATGTTTGCAGAAGCTCCTAACATGGGAGTCACGACTGAACAGCAAGTGCCAGCAGAAGCTCCTAACATAGCAGCCTTGACTGACTAGCAATGCCAACAGAATCTCCTGCCCAGGAACATGTACTGAAGGCTCCAAAGACAAGGAAAAGGAAAATGAGAGCAGCAGAGGCCCAGGACCCAGTGGAGCCCAAAACACCTGCTGCATCAAAGAAATTCACCAAGTCCACAAAATCAAAAGAAAGGCAAGAGAAAATCACAGACTCATTTAAAGTGAAAAGGAAAGCAGACCGTTTCAATGATATCTCTGAAGATGAGCTTCTAACCAAAGCTCTTCCTGACATTTTGACTTTCAGTCTGGATATTGTGATTATTGACATTAACCCAAGATTAATGGCTGCTTACAAAGGGCATCGCTACTCTGGCCCTGGAAATCATTTCTGGAAGGGTTCATATTAGGGCTGAGTGAGGTGCAGCTGAATCACTGGTTGACACACCTTACCGGGGAAATATGACATTGAATTCACCAACAGGGTGGACTGAATGATACCAGGAAGTAAGGATATGTCTAGTAAAGAATTTTGGGGAGCAAAGTGTAACCTAGTGCAGAAATTCCAGAAATACTAGTCATGAATAGCAGTGTTTTATGGAAAGTATATTTTTAAAATTTTCAGTAAAGAAGTTTTTAGAGTAAAGTTTAAGAACTTAGAATTTGGGCTTCAACCTCACAAGATCCCAGACACAGAAACTTTGCTACATCATGCAGCCTTCGAGTGCCAGATGTGCTCAGTTTCCTTGAGCCCACGACAAAGTTCATCACTACATTAAGCTGAAGATATTCAGGAAGTGGAATATACATTTGATCTACTGCTTGTGCAAGAGGATGCAAAGAAGATGGCTGTTAAGGAAGAAAAGTATGATCTAGGCTATAAGACAGTGTATGGCAGCGCTTATGGTGAAATCCCAACAGCCAACAATATGGAGACAAAAGAAGAATCAGCTTCAGGCGATGTTCTGAATGGGCAGTGGATGACACAGTCATTTGTAGAGCAGATCTTTTCTTTTAAGAATTGTGGGACACGAGAGCAGGAAGAAGGAAGCCATGTGTAGTGAAGATGTCTCTCAGCTCTGTCTCAGTACTGCAGTTTTAATGCAGATGTTAGCATGTAGAACCTCAGCTGACAAACTGAAGAATTTTAGCATTAATAGTACTTTATGCTAGTGGTGTAATTATATATGGAGCAGTTCTATGATAGAGTCAACTATATGAGTCTGTGTAGTTTGGAAAGAAAAGATAGGGTGTTTTGTACTTGAATTATCCGTCATTCCAGCTTTTTATATACCATATTTCATTTATGAAGGAACTGGTTTTCTTTGAGGAGTTACTTCAATTTGTAATTTTAAAACAGCAACAATCTGAACATTTATAGTTGGTTCTTCACTGCTCATACCTATATATGTCCTTATCCTTTTAAATGCCTAAGAAGGGCATGCCAGTAAGAATTGAACTGATAAAGAGGCAGATTACCTGTGTCCATGTTTGAGGCTGACTAACCCTCCGTGGAATCGAAGCTAGGGGTCAACTCAGAGCTCCCTGGGTTGCAGTCACACTCAGATCCCTTTAGTCTCCCAGTGGTGTAAGTGGCAGTTGTTTGGTAAGAGAAACACAGTATGGCCGTACCTGATGGGGCCTGACCCCTGCCATTGGCCTCTGCCTCTTGTGTGTCAATACTCTCAGAGATAGATACTTCCGCCTCTGGTAGTTTCTTAAGAATTCAGTGGAACTTGTACAGCTTGCCACTCATCTGTTTTACTAACTTCCCTGTCAGTGTTCAGCCCTGTTCTAATTCTATCCTTGATGTGGAAAGTGATTAAAAAATGAACTTTCCAGTGAGCAACATGATACTGCAGTTGTTTGATAATCCATTTTAAACTGGTGCTGTGAGCATGGGATATACTAATACAGAATTTTTTAAAGTCTATATTACCTTTTTAAAAATTTTCTATTGGTTATTTTATTTATTTACATTTCTAATGTTATCCCCCTTCCCGGTTTCCCCTCCAAAAACCCCCATCCCCCCCAATTCTATGAGGGTGCTCTCCCACCCACTACTACTTCACCACCCTAGCATTCCCCTACACTGGGGCATCGAGCCTTCACAGGACCCAGGGCCTCCCCTCCCATTGATGACAGTTAAGGCCATACTCTGCTACATATGCAACTGGAGCCATGAGTCCCTCCATGTGTACTCTATGGTTGGTGGTTTAGTCCCTGGGAGTTCTGGGGGGTCTGCTTTGTTGATACTGCTATTTTTCCTATGGGGTTCAAACTGCTTCAGCTCCTTCAGTCCTTTACCTAATTCCTCCATTGGGGTCCGCATGTTCAGTACCAGGGTTGACTGCAAGCATCCATATCTGTATTGGTCAGGCTCTGGCAGAACCTCTCAGGAGACAGCTATATCAGGTTCCTGTCAGCAAGCACTTGTTGGCATCAGCAATAGTGACTGGGTTTGGTGGCTTCATCTACAATGGATCCCCAGGTGGGGCAGTCTTTGGATGGCCCCTCCTTCAGCCTCTGCTCCACACTTTGTCACCATATTTTGTCCCTTGAGTATTTTGTTCCCCCTTCTAAGAAGGACCAAAGCATCCGTACTTTGATCTTCCTTCTTCTGGAGCTTCATATGGTATATAAGTTGTATCATGGGTATTCTGAGCTTTTGGGCTAATATCCACTTATCAGTGAGTACATATCATATGTATTCTTTCGTGACTGTGTTACCTGACTCAATATTGTATTTTTCAGTTTCATTTGCCTGCAAATTCCATGAAGCCATTGTTTTTAATAGCTAAATAGTATTCCATTGTATATATGTAGCATATTTCCTATATCCATTCTTAAGTTGAGGGACATCTGGGTTATTTCTAGGTTCTGACTATTATAAATAAGGCTTGCTGTAGGACTGTGTAAGGGTATCCTGGTTCATGGCTGGGCATGGACCTAGAACCCGGAGACTCTATGTGAGAACTAGCAGGTGTTCGGCTGCACCCCCAGAACCCAGAGTCCTGACGCGCAGTTTCATCTCCATAGACATACATTGTTCAGTCATGTAGGCCATTACAGCTCTTCCCAAAGTGGGCAGGTAGAGGGTGTGACTATGGGCTTCAGGTCCTAGGGATTTACATACTAATGAAGGCCAGAGGGCGGAACAAATTAAGCATTCCTCCCCAGATCCTCCCCCTTTCTCCCTCCCTATTTAACTTGGGACTGCCCTGAGTTTTACGGGGTGTGCATACAGATTCATCTACCATCCACCATGACAATAAACCCTTTTGGAACCAAGGACTTCCTTGTGTAATTGGGGCCTGCTGCTGCCAAAGCCTCCAGCTGCTGGAACCTTAGACCTCCTCATACATATGGGACCTGCAGTGTGGAAAGCCTCTGGGACTGCACCACCGCTGGGGCCTTATTTTTTCCCACAGGCTGCTATGAACATAGTGGAGCATGTGTCCTCATTATATGTGGGAGCATCTTTTGGGTATGTGCCCAAGAGCGGAATAGCTTGGTCCTAAGGTACTACTATGTTTAATTTTCTGAGGAACTGACAGACTGATTTTCAGAGTAGTTGTACCAGCTTGCAATCCCGCTTGCAATGGAGGATTGCTCCTCTTTCTCCACATCTTTGCCAGCATCTACTGGCAACTGAGTTATTGGAACTTTTCTTGAGTGGTAAAGGTAATCCTTTGTCAATGATTTAAAAATTATGTCATTTCTGTTGATTACTGTGGATTCATATAAAAAGGTTGATTGAATTTTGTACTTTTCTGGTTGTGAATGCACTTTCCATGGTGCTAGAGGTAGCCCACTGGGACTCGTGGATAGTAAATGTGGGTACTCAGAAATGTCTAGTGCATTTACTCCTGACTACTTGTGAGTACTCTAATTTGAGGCAAACTCCTGGAGCATGCTGGTTTTGCATACAAGATGTCCACGAGGGTTTTATATTTCACAGAGGTTATGTAGCCTGTTCTTCAAATAATAATAGAAGCAGTTTTGTGATAGAAATTTCAACATGTCTTTAGCTGTGGCATTGATGGACTTTATTTTTCCATCTGTCTGGGTCAGGCTGAGTACAAGTCATGTTATTTGAAAGGTGCACTGCACTGCTGATAACATTGGCATTTATACTGGTGCTTTGAAGTGCCTTTCATCAGGGATTAGGAGAGTGACCAAAACAAAAACCAAAGCATGGAATCTGTTTTGTTTTGTGTGGGCACATGGAATCTGTTTTTTTTTTTTTTTTTCTGTGTGGGCCAACTATTCTTGGCCATGTAGCTTGGCTAGATGATGTCTGATATATCCAGTGACAATCCATTTGAGAAAAATGGTTCTCCCTTTTCCCAGAGGAAGCAATTTTTAGTTAGGGATATGAGTATTGGGACCATTTCCTCCTCTCAGTGATGGGACTTTGGTTTTATCTCTGCAGGTCTGGCTGATGCTGCCATGGTCTCTATGAGTTCATATGTGTTTGAGTCATCATTTATCTGACTCTCACAACCTTCTCATCGCTTGTTCTGCATAGATTCTGAGTACCGAGAGGAGGAAATTCAATAATGACACCTCAGTTAAGACTCTTTGCTCCAAAGTCTAACACTCTCTCCACCTTTTCCAGTTGTATAAATCTCTGTGTTAATTACTATTTCTTGCAAAGATAAAGGTCTCTTATGAGAATTAAGTGATTTTATGATCTGTTAGTATAGCAATATGTCATTGGAAGCTATTTTCTTGCTATGGTCTTTTAGTAGAATATTATTTGAAGTTGTCCCACTAGCTCTATGACTTACCCAACCTTAGCTTTTTCAGATTTGGGTTCCAATCTCATGGAGTGAGATTAAATCCAAACAAAGTTTTTGGTTACTCCCATAAAATTTGTGAATTTACCAGTACATATTGCCAACAGGTCTGTTTTGTAGGTAGCAGGGTTTGAAGCTAGAAGAGAATGATGATTATTTTCTTCTTTAGTACCAAGCAAAGTGCTTTAAAGTACCATGAACAAGAACACTAGTCAGTAGAATTGATGCTTGTAGTTTGGCACCAGCTTTTTTGTCGGGTTCTAAGACTGTGTCCAAGTAAGGTTGTCTTCAGCATAGGGTCTTACCATAAAGTAATGGAGAATAACCAATAGTCAATGGTAGTGTCTATGGAAACCTTTGGCCAACAATTCAATAAGATATTGCCTATTGCTGGCACTGGGGGGTGTTATCTGGTTGAATAAATTGTCTGTTTAATGCATTTTTTCTATATACGGTGACTCCATTTAACTTTATTTCATACATGTACATGTTTTTGGAGCCTTCTACAGTAATAGGTTTTTCTTTTGACTTTTAAAAAATCTAGTAGTGTTAGCTTATATTTCCTTTTTTACTTGACCTTCCCATGTCCTCTTACATTTAATTTTTCTACTCTTATTTTCTCTTCACCTCATATAATATTATTCTTTATTTCCTTTTACTTAGAAAATTCACTTTTCTCCTGTTTCCTTATTAGCTATGGAACTACTGTGGTTTCTTAGATTAAAACGCACATATTTAAGCTTAAAAGCTAACATCTGTTTTTAAGAGAAAACATGTAATATTTTACTTTTTTGGTATATGTTACCTCACTTATGATGACTGTGTCTGGCCTTATCTATTTATCGACAAGTTTAGTAAGTTTATTTTTCTAAACAGCTTAATAATATTCTACTTTGTGAGTGTACTATATTTTCATTATTCATTCAGTAGTCGATACACATGTAGGCTACTATTAATATTATGCATAGTTTGAG
Source organism: Grammomys surdaster (assembly GCF_004785775.1). Classification (NCBI taxonomy): domain Eukaryota; kingdom Metazoa; phylum Chordata; class Mammalia; order Rodentia; family Muridae; genus Grammomys; species Grammomys surdaster. Next base: position 3,887,419 of record NW_021621185.1, on the reverse strand, counting down.
TTCATCTTGTTATGAATACATCACATTGAATGTGGACGTATACATATTTCTGTAGGAAGCTATAGAATTCTTTAGTTATATTCCCAAGAGTAGTATTGTTGGATCTTGTAGTAAATCCTTTTTCAGATTTGTAAAGCCTATTCATACTAAATTCCTTAGCAGCTGTGACATTGTTTACTCCCACTAGCGATAAATAAATATGTGGCTTTCTACACATCATCATCAGCATGTGATATTGTTTGTTTTATTGAATTTGGCCATTCCGACTGGTATAAGATGATATCTAAAAGTAGTTTTAATTTGCATTTACATGATTCCAATGGATATTGAACATTTTTTTGGATGATTCTCAACCATATGTGTTTTTTATCTTTTTAGAACTTTCTGTTTAGTTCTACAATCCAATTTCTAATTAAGTTATTTGTTGTCTTTATGTTCAGTTTTAAGTTCATCATGTATTCAAGATATTTAGTCTCTACCAGATATAATTGTTAAAAAAATTTCCTATTCTGAAGTCTCTCAAATTGTGGTGTAGTTTGTTATAGAGAAGCACTTTCACTTTGTGAATTCCCACTTATTAACTGTTATTTTTAATGCTTGTATTATCTGTGTCCTGTTCATAAAGTCTTTTCCTGTTTTAGAAATGAGTTCAAGCCTATTTGATAGTTTCTCTTTCAGAAAATTCAGGGTATCTAATCTCATGTTGAAGTCCTTGATCCATTTTTGTTGATTGTTGTGCAAGGTGATAGTTATGGAACAATTTTTACCCTTCTATATGCAGCCACACAATTTAATTAGAACTATTTGTTCATGATACTGTGCTTTATCCAATTGATGATTTTGAATTCTTTGATAAAAATTAGGTCTGGTCAAGTGTGTATCAATATATCTGAGACTTCAATTCTAATGGATTATTTGATGTGTATGGTTTTATGATGATACTGTGCTGTTTTTACTCTGTCTTTTGTGTTTCTATATAAAGTTGAAGATGTTTCCTTTCCATTTCTGCAAAGTGATCATTTTTTAATTTAAATAATCTTGCACTGAATGTATAAATTGCTTTTTGTAGGATTACCATTTTCACTATCAATTCACAATCATGGGAGTTCTTTCCATTTTCAAGAATTTTGATCGATTTCTTTATTCAGTGTCTTAAAATGGTTCCTATTATTAGACAAGTCTTTTTCTTATTGAGTCATAGCTTTCTTTAGATATTTTTCTTTCATGATCTTTCTATTGTGAAAGGTATATTACTAATTTCTTTTTTGGTATGTATGTAGAGAGCTAGTAGTCTCTCTCTCTCTCTCTCTCTCTCTCTCTCTCTCTCTCTCTCTCTCT